>NC_091940.1:18704869-19004869 GCF_041260155.1 Ptychodera flava | reverse complement strand
TGTAATTTATAGAGTAAAGTCGTGGGTCACATGAAGTACACACTTGAAACCCGAAATCAATCATGGAGATTGTGTAAATGTAAACTCCCATAAAATAATACAAATGATATTTTCGCACGATAGACGTTACGACAACCTCTTGTGTTAAAGTCAGTGATTTTGAGTCACGACAGCGCATGAAAGGTAAAAATAAATGACTTAGATGTGTCTGAGATTTATTCTGTGCTTCGGTTTATCACGAGTAGAAATCATTATCGCAAGTCTTTTCTTTTTTTGAGATGTGTGTATTAACTTCTCACCCGGCAGCTAGAGTTAGAAGTTGCAGCTAGGGCACGCACATCAGCTGTGTAATCAACTCTTTCCCACTTAATTCAAATATTGGATGGCACTCTGGAAAGCAGGGCCAGCAGCAATGATGCGTGTTCATGCACAGCCTACCAGTTTATTAAGCCTTGCTAAACATTACTTTCTATCACGTAAGTCCTTGTCATAAATTGGTTCCAAAGTTGGACACCAGAATAAGCTGTCACAGTGCTCTTTTGATTACCTGGCTGGGCTTCCTTTCTTGTTGTTTGACTTGACGCGCATGTATGAAATATTCAGAGAAAATTGCATCATTTTTTTTGGCGTTTCTGATGCCTGGCCGTTCAGTATTTTGCAATTACTCCGCTTTGGTGCTATCTTTAACACCGAGGCCCTTGCAAAGTGACAATGCAGTGAACCCAAATGAAAGCATATGTGTAAGCGTACTGAGAGCAGTTGTAATTACTGTTCCTGGGAGGCGTATGCATCGCATGTAGCATGAATTTTCAACTGTGTGGTATTTGCCGAAGACCATACTTTTTTATTGACCGGAGAGAAAAAGTATAGTGAATGCTGTCCTATTTAGCATAGACACAAATCATCTTCACAGGCAGGATTTTTTTTTTTCACAGTCGGTGCTTGTTCGGTCATAATATGAAAGTCTTGCATCTCGATGCAAATCTCAAGGGTACCAAAATAAATGTATTGTCAACAATACACATGCCAGCAGAAACCAGGCCCAGATTTTTTTTTCATCAAAATCAATACTTTTAATCAGCAGCTCTACATATTTTCTCAGTTGATCTGTTAAGTTCTGTTGATATATTATCTTGGTATCTATGGGCTCTGTGGCGCCTTGAATCAAATACATTTTGACGTCATGGCAACAGTGCTGTTTATCTATCCATTCGCTTCTTTTCTCCATTACTTCTTTGTGAAGCTACAACCCAAATGAAAAGAAATTCGAAAATAAAAACTTTTATAAAATGTACTTATAAAAAAAAAAATGCCACAATCTACAAGGAATTTCAGTGTGATTTAAATTGAAAAATGAAAATTATTATTATAATATGTGGACAGTTTGAATGTATAAAATACACCAGCATATGATCAGTTTGACAAATGCAGATTTATCCAAATTCGAAAATACATAACACTTTTCTCTCAAGTTTTATTATTCTTGCTACTTGTAACAAATCCAAGACCAATCAAATTGAAAATGTGTTGAGGCTAGGGCTCCAAGTTGTGACTAATTTATGGTCAGCCGGCAGTATATGACTTAATATAGTAAATAATCTGAAGTTGCAAATTAATTTTATGTTTTTAGTTCTTCTACTCATTTATCAAATGAGATTCTTACTTTAGTGGTAGATCTTCAGTGAATAAAATACAGGTGTGTCTCGGTGTGTACGGGACATGTTGGGAAGTCAATATTCAAATAGTAACATGATTGATAGACGGTGAGTAAACGGTTACCATCATCAGTATCATGTTTCTTGGGAGCAAACAAAAAATGAGATGATAGAGAGGCAGACAAACTTGTGGGCATCTCCGGAAAATACGCTTTCATAGCTCACGCAGTGGGATGCAGAAGGCAGCCGCAAGCAGCTCACATATACACATGCATCATTGCAGTATGAGAAGAATAAAATTTTTGACCGCATACTGTAGTCGTGGGCATTGCAATCCCACAATGCTTGTGAGTGCGCCATCACATGTCATGTTCCAAACTTCAGTATTTTTTCACTTTGATCAAAATTTGCAATTGCAAAAGTTATAAACTTACGTAATAGATAACGTTGGAATTTGAAAATAAATTCAAACGCACATCAAGATATTTTTGTTTTGGATAAAACATAATACACCGTTCTATAGCATTTGCTATGTGCACTTGTAGGCATCATGATGTGTCAAGGGTCAACATCCTGGCACAAAGTACGGTGCAGCGCGCTGGTAATTGGACTCAGCGAGCTGCTGCACACGTAGCCAGTGAGGTTGCGAAGCTGTCAACATCTGTGATGAAGAGGAGTCACAGAAAACAATAACCCATTTGCTATGAACAATGAACTGTCCCTTTATTGAAATTAGATAGCTGTATGAGCTTATGGGCTCAACCCTATTGTGATATCATCAGTCGGGTTCATATGCTTTGCTTTAGTTAAAGGTATACAGTCACCTGTAATCTAAATATGCCAATATATATGGTCAAAGGGGCGTTCCTTGGTATTCAAAATGCCCATGTGAGGGCGCTATTTTTAAAAAGCGGCCACCCTCTTAAAATCTTTGATTGGTTAGATTTCCTCTTTCCATGGTAACTGTGGCAAAATTGGAACAGGTGACAGTATACCTTTAATAGTTTAATGTTCACACTACAGAGTTTACATGCCTCTCAGGCGGCCTACGGTTTAAAAAAAAAACGTGTGAATGCACTGAGTCTGCCCGGGGCCTGGTTTAGAGCTTACACAAGTTAAAACCAGACCTAAATTGTGGGTGTGAATGGTTTATGTCAGCCCTGGGCCCTTTCGACTGCAAAACAGTCAGCCAAGAGCCAGGATGATAAGTCACTGAGGGGTGGAGATTAATATACAGTGTGAATGCTGATCAATTTTTTTCTTATCTTCTAACAAACTTGGGACAAGGCCCAGAGCCGGCCCATGAGCCTGAATGTGAACTTAGCATCAGCGTCTCTACTTTGCAGCAGTTTAAAAATGTGTTTATGGACTTTTTATGAAGAAATTCACCAATTAGACCCATTACACTGGTTTCTCAGAGTCAATATACCAGCATGCATGCATTGTGGAAGATAGCAAATCTCAGTCATATTTGCTCTCACCTGAGTAACATTTCTCATCGCAAGATTTTCTTTGAACAACGTTAGCCCATTGGAACATCCCCACAAAAGGACACGGACATCCTTCTGGGTTTTATTGTTCCGTTGGTGCCGCTCTTGTAGTCCCTGTGTTAGGGATATCCAAATCATGATGATGACTCGTGTTTTGTCAGACCACAAAGTTTACAAAGGTCACCTGCTGGAGTTTACCAGAGAGTCATTCAATGACTATAATTTCTCTGTTCGAGCAATTTGAGTCGTAAAGCTACTTTGATACACTTAGCCATCTGATTGTACATCACTTGCTCACCAGTACCACTCATTTATACATTAAACATTTTGTGAGACATAATAATCTGTTCAAATTTCATCACAAGGCAATACCGGCTCTTCAGTTTGAGAGCATAATGGAACTTGATGTTAAAGATAGAATGCGCCTCGGGACAGATATTTGGACTCTCAAACTTTTTCTGATCTACCAGGGAAAGGGGGGGCCTCACTTTGAAGTTCTTCGAGTAAGGAAAAATGTTAACCCTCTTAGTTTATTTGAAAATCGAAAATTTTATTTTTCTCCATAGAGTTAACACAGGGATGGCGGCCATTTTGAATTTCATATATCAGTAAATCTTGGTTTTCTCTAGTACCAAAATTTGCACTTTGACCCCAATTTTTGTTCTTGAATTTGAAAGTGTATGGTTGACATATTCCTTAAGGAAAATCTGAGCAAAAGTTTAAGTTTTTTACATTTGAGGCGCCTACTACCTTAACAAAACTGTGTTGACTGCCATACAATTGAATTGATTTCCATTTTTTCTTGAATCCAGAAAGGACTGGTAATAAAAAACTTTTTGAAAAAACACCCTCTCAATATGCTATACATACACTTGAGTCATGTTTTAATCTTTGAAGTATAGCTAACCCCCCATTTATTGCCCCTGTGTTTTGCATATATGTCACTAAATTTCAAGAGTAATATGTTTCAAGCGAAACAGGTGAATCTGTAATTGGATAAAAACCGCACTAATTGGCTGAGCACTGCAACTGAAGCCAGAAGCCATGTGGAGCAAGCAAAATGACTAATTGGCTCTGTTAGCGGTATACAAGTCTCATGCTGGCAAATCTCAAGTCTTATACTTTGACATATATCATGCTTGCCAGGAGCCAAGAGAAAAAAAAAATCATCTGATGTCAAATTTTCTCTTCCAGCTGCAACTAGTTACAGAAAGATAGCATCACCAATCATCGGTCTTTCCGATAATTTCTTTTGTCTAATTATCTCAGAAGGGTCCTCATCATTTCCCCTGATCTGGACTGCTGTTGTACATGAAATAAGCCAGTGGGAGCAGCAGGTGGATAGTACTCTATTTCTTAAATTTATCAAAAGGTTTTGGTTTGGCAGTTGCCCTTTCTTGTCTTGAACAACTTTCCACTCACAATTGAGAATTTCCTTCATCTGGACGCGTTGGAGATACTTCTGAAGAATTCAGTATAAACTTGTGAGCATACAAAGTTGTTAATATTTTACAGATTGACATGCGGGCATGATTGTTGCCCTGTGTAAAAGCAGGATAATCTGGTCACAATTCCAAAGAAGCAGCTAGTATGAGTAGATTGCACGTTTCTATAGAAGAGAAATTCAGTCACAGAGTACATGCATATTGATGTGGCCAATGCTGTATGAACTGCAACACACAGCAGGATGTGCTCATTCTTCTCACAACATCCGTCGTCACTTTGTCGTTTTACTAGTAATTCCACTAATTCAAGCTTATTGTGCTTTTTCAGTGAATAAGTTTTTAATTTAGTCTTTTGTAGGTCAATTTTGTTCTTGTACAGTTGTGTAAAAAGATTAATTATGTAATCATTGTTTCATAAATTTTTACTGACATACAGGTAATTGGTGCTTTTGATGTCAAGTGTAAGTTACTCATTTTCAAGTGTAAGTTAATTGGAAATTATTAATCAGTGTTTCAAAAAATCTGAACATAATATATCTATGAAAATTGATTTTAAATGGTTTGTAACCCTCTCACCCCTGTTTCAGAGTAGTTCAGTCCATTCATCTCATTTAAAAGCACCAGGGGTCCCACCAAGCTTTGGAAGCAAAAAGGGTTCAACTACATGGAATTAATGGATCTTTGTAGGGGGGTTTAAAAGTTAAAAGTATAGGCAGCTCCAAAGCTCTTGCAATGATCTGTTCTTATACTTATAAGTTCATGCGTGAGTGCATCTCTACAGAAATAGAATATGCAAAATCTTATTTTATTACACCACTAGTTATCTATTGCTTATCAGGTTGCAGTGTTACAGTGGAAAATACCGAGCAAAGACAGTGAAGACTTGAAGTGCACTTCGGAGTTCATTTGTGACAAAAATAATTTAATTGAAAATAAGATGCTCACTAATAATTTAAAATATGCAAAAGCTACCCAGCTTGGCCGAGAACTTAAGTAAACCAGTCCACTTCACAAAGTCCACGAACAGTCTTTAGTGTGGTGTGGCAATGCGAAGAAAAGCGATGTTGGATACGGTACACATGGCATAGTCCGCAACTTGGTGGTGTGGTCATTTGACATTGGTAGGGGTTTTCCTCTCACTTTCATTACACACTAGATAGACAACCTCGACTGTCCTGCAACTCTTGCACTGGTTCTGTCAACGTTGTAGTTCCTCTATTTTCATCTGTGCAGCAATCACCCAGGTCAGGCAGGCGTGTTCTTTTCAGATGTTAAACAGTCTCTCTCATGTGCAGTTGGACAACTTGTCTATACATGCATGTATATATATAGTGAGCATCTGGTTGATAGTAAAATTAAAATGACCACCGTATTAAATCTGTATAAAGTCTTGGAACACATTTGCTGTGACGTATCATGAAGCTCTCGAGTCAAGCTGTTTTACTTCTCTACCAAGCATACAAAACTGAATATGGGGCATCGTAACTACAGTAAATGCATTTTACTATTAATACACTCATTTCAGCAGCTGACACCATGCATTTCAAATTTTTAAAAAAATGAAACACAATACAAGGAGGAACTGAGTTTTTTGCAGGAAAGTAATATTCAGATATCATAATAGCTTTTCCTACAGATTGTAACAACGAATCATGAAAGCGCTCAAACACGTCTCAGAATACAATTTTCATTTTCTAGATTACTTTATATGACATCATAAATGGCGTTCTTTGCTTGTAGTCTCAGGGTCATGGGCGTGCAGACCCCTGTGACCTTGCTGCAATCTATTTTCGTTCTTTATAACCAAACATAAAACGTAAATTCCCAGAGTAATAAATTACACATACCCATACATTCTGCAAATTGGCCTCACCTTTTTTGTGAGGTAATGACATCGACGATGCATGATTCTCCCACTGTTTGATTTCTATACCTGTATTTACGTCTATATTTAGTTTGTTTTGTCAATACACTCTGGACGGAAACTCTTATTTATCATGTTCAGTAAATAAAAAATGAAAATTCAATTCAAAAATTTTGAAGTCGTTCAAACAAGCGCCCAACAAAATATAAGTAGGACCTGTCCTTCGACAAAACAACAATTCGTATTGACAGCAATGTTCTATGTTTGTAGTGGGTATGTTTCTTATTGGTGCACTTTTCAAAGCCCTATCAGCTGTATCTCTTTGCATTTTTTTCGATAGGATGGTTTGACGTCAAGAGCAACTTATATAAAAAATGCTTACTGACGTGTGACCATAGAACGATTTTCAAACATTGATAAAGAACATACAACTCAGATTTGGAACAACAAAATTTTTGTCTTGCAAGTCACATGTAGTGCCACCCGGAGTGAGTACACAAAAACTGAACAATTGACAGAATCCATCGCCAAGGATTGAAATTAAAATCTTTTCCAAGACAATATGACTTACGACAGAAATAAAAAAAACATATCTCCAAATGTTGGTAGTTTTTGGTAGGCAAAATGTGAAAAAAATACAGTTGGCAGGGCTTTAATTGTAGATTTAAATGTAGGTTATTAAATTTAAAATTTAAGAAAAATTTAAGTTTAAGCCAAGAGACATTTTGACAACCAAACCTGCCCATTGTGAATTGTGACCAGCCAGGAGGGTTTTCTCATTTCAAATGACTTTTTTGATTTGTTTCCTCTGTAGTGCAGAGAATATCAATGTGAAAACCTGAAATTTTATCAATGGAAATGTCTGTCAGTGTCCGGTTGAGACAGATTTTCTTAACATTTTATCATTAAATCGATGTTTGTCATCTTTTATTGCGGTACTTGTGTGATCGTGAAAGCACAGAAATTGTGGTTTTTATACAATGCCACAGTCAGATTGGAAATGACTTACACTGATAGGCTCAATTCTACTGAATCATTTGCAGAAAATGAGGAAACTATTTAACTCTTCCGTGCCAGGGTTTTTTCCCTTCATGACTGTGAGTGCAAAGAGGCGCAGGATATCGCCGCGGTTAATAAGATTCCATTGGAGAGCTAAAAATAACTCACAGCTGATTGTAACCGTTGTAGCTGCGACCACGACATCTGATCGTCAGTGTGCATCCGCGGTGGCAGGGCACAGGGGGAGTCTGTATTAATCCCCGAGCAGGGAACAGCATCTCAGTTTATCAATTTGTGAAATTGAATTTCATTATTACGGGTGTGTAATTACACTGGTGTGTGCCAGCCATCAGGAATCATCATCATCCTAATTGCAACCAGAGGACACGCCGTACTTCCTCTGCATCAAAATCAACATGCCGTCTCCTTTTTCGCAAATTATTTTTATGCAAGATGATTACAAACCTCAAGAATTTTTTCTTTTCTACCCACCAATATGCCTGCGGACCCCAGAATCGTGCGTTTAAAATATTAACAATTCCTTCCTGATTTATGGATAAGAAGATGCAGATCCATTTCCCAGATATACTTTGCAATACTCCAGCGATAAATCTATGTCTAACAAGATATAATTTCTAATATATGATACATGTTTTTAAGCTGACGTTAAGCCATAATGATGATGAATATCGATCATACTATGGCTTTAAGTGTCTCTAGACACTCGGCGGAAAAATTGCTCCGACCATGCATCATGCGCACTTCAGGTTCAAAGGTGCATAATTCAATATTTTCCGAAGTTGAGAGCCTCGTCATCATGTGGTAATCTCCGACATCATTAAGATTTTACAGGGCGTCGGTTCATTGAAAAAAAAAGAATGAAAAGGGAAAAAAATACCTTTGGATTGGAGACTTTTGACAAGCTCATGCTGAGACGGAACTCTGAAGCTAAGCCAGAGGCAATTCAGTGTCCATGTGAGCATTTTGAATCAAATTAAATTCCTGCAATGGGACCTGTAGATGATTACCCATGCACACATAGTATTAGCCAAAGGTGGACTAATTATAGAACGTGTGTGCGTGGTGAACATACTCTATCATATCTTCACCCAAACCATAGTGTTCTTCCGTTTAGCCTTGTATTCAACAGCAAATATCACTTGATGTTTTTGATTGCAAAGCCCTTCTCGATGATGAGGCAAATGCGTGGTCTGTGAAATTGTGTGTGGAGATTCGTGGAATAACAGCAATGTTCAGATGACTTCAATATTATGGATGTCTTGATCCAATCATTTGTAAATGGTCAAATTTGATAAGTTTACTTATTTCCTAGATATTTCAGTGCTCAATTTGAGCCGTGTAAACATACATTACATGTAGGTTTATAGATTGAGCTCAACTGTCCTCAGGTTCATCATTGCCCTTTCTTAGACAATCGTTTTATTGATTTTTTACATCGGTGTTGTTTCAAAGATGTTGTGCATAATGAGCTAACAGAACCTGACTTCAAGGTCTAGTCGTAGCATGCACCTCTTGGATTGAGTTTTAAACACTGACAATTTTTAAAATTCTTAAAGTCCATTTCAATCTTGAACTTAGATGCATTTATAAGACACAAAGGAAATAAACTGTTTGTCATTATTCTCTATTTTAGCAAATTCTGAAAAATAATTTTTTTCCACATAGCTAACACAAAGATTTGTAGCCTATTTTTGCTTTCAATATTAATAAACCTGAGGTAATTTGCTCCTGTATTCCAAACGCATGCACTAGCTGTGATCACTGATTTCTATTCGATTTTACAAAAGAGTAGTCATTTTGAAGTTTCCTTGAATAAATTGTCAGCTGAAGTTTATCAACAAAACTTTCATTTTTTGACAGTGGCAATTCATGCCTCATATCATATGCCTGGATACTCTTCTCATCCGCACCAATTACCGTACTTCAGACAAACAAATTAGGATGCACGCGCACAGAATAATTACAGCTGGTGCCTTAATATTTTGTTTTGCTCTTGAGCCAGTATGGCTGACTGCTTATAGCATTTGTTGTATGATCAACATGGGTGATAAAACAGACAGGAAGAATAATATTTAGTTACTTTTTAGAACAGTTAAGATTGGCAAAACTTATTGTCATAATCAGAGGCACTTTTCAGCTTGTAGTAGTTGGATTCATATGACTTGATTTTTGTCATGATGTAGTATCTCTATAACCCTTATTATGTAAATGGATTTATCATAGGTCACCAAGTGGTCAGAGTTCAAAGGGTCGAATGTGCTCGCTGTAAGTTGGGCAAAACATTGCTGACTTTATAACCCTCTTGTAGCCATGGTTTGACCTGATCTCATTGTCTTCTATGGCACAGAGGGAAACAGGCGTGAAAAGATGAAGCCTAACTTGCAGAATATCAGCTCTGGATGTCTTTGAATGCAGAAAAGCTCCAGCTTTGATCAGCTTCGACAGAAGCTCCAGCTTTGGTCAGCATTATGTTGCTTTGCCTGCGCTTATAATGGGAGTCACATAACCATGCTTTCAGCACCATTGCTTTTGTAAATTCAGAAACGTATACCCATCATTTCCTCCAGCTCAGACCAATTTGTACTCATCTTTCCCATTAAAAATACATCATACATCCTAACTGCTGTCAAGAGAATCGCAGAAACGTTCCATAGATTAGATTTTTGTTGTACACACATTTTTAGTAAAAAATTGCATTATTCCATGTGCCATATTCCAAAATAATTTGGTCATAGAGTTTTTATCAAGGAAGACTTATTGTCAGTTTGTTGACATCCCACTCCATACAAATTCTTAAGTGGATAAGCAAATTATATTCACTGTAGTGCTAAGGAAAAATTTAACCACGGTTCCAATTTCAAGTAAAACCAATATGTTAATAGACCCTGAAATATGTCACATCACCATGCTTTTACAGTTGGTAGCTATATGAGCAGACCAAAAAGAGTACTTCGTTTGCATATAATATCGAAAGTTGTTGATTTAAAAAAATAATCAGGCTTTTCTTAGCATTATCATCCACTGGCACTGTGAGGTCTTGCTCCTGGTGATATTGGCCTTACATGAACCCCTCTATGTCAGTGCACTGTACACAGCTCATCAGTCAAGGCAAGGATACTTCGATCACCTCAACTGTGTACTCTATGTGACACTGATCTTCAACTTTAGCACATCGCCTGAACAAAAAGATTACACAAACCATCTGTCATTTGTCACCTCGCTTTTGCAAAGCCATGTAAACATAATTTGTTCTCCCTGGCTACATGTGTACATCTATCTTTAAACGTCTCTTTGCTACTCTCAACCCTACACCTTCCAACCAGTGATTCGTCCGTCTTGCAAAAACTCACAAGAAATAAATTTGGTTGCAAATATGTGTTTGAGGAAATCGTTTTTTTTTCAAAATGGTATTTTGAAATGGTAATTTAAAAAAACATAATCAGTGCATTTCATATTGCGAGCTGTACACAATTATTATTGCATGGACTTGTTCTGCTTGATCTTTTATATAAGTACTGGTAATTGAGGTATAAGTGTAGGATGGCATCTACTAGTTACTGATGGGTCGACTCTCAGAAGATAGCTGTCTCCTCAGATATTACTCCTGTAAATTTACATTCCATATATCACTTTTTTTGTGCATACATCACATTTGCAAGTCAAGGAACCGACTCTGAAAATACCCATAGTCTGTATGGTCATAAAACGCCTAAAAAATGTGCAATTGTGCGATATTTTCTCGAATGAATGATTTGCGATGGATGCAGATATTGCTGCACATACTTGACATATCCGTTTCATACCACGCATATCGGGGAATTTGTTTCCCGGTGTCAGAGATCAACTCTCATTTTGGTTCCCATTCATTAGAACAGAAATGAAGATACTGAAGATATTAATGTCCCTGACTTGCCTCTCTGCAGCTGTGCTTGGAAAAAAACCATTTCTATCATATCTTCTACCATGAGAATCCTGTCAAACAATCTTCTAACTACATGCAGATTTTGAGATTTCTTGCAGCCAAAAAAAATTCCCATTCCATATGCATTTTTCATGATTCATATTCGTCATAAATATTTACATATTCATATAGGAGCGAGGTAATGCTACGGAACTTCTTCAAAAGAAAAAGAGAAAAACTGAATATATTGATCAAATGCATGCGTTTTAGAAAACAGAATAGCACCTTACAGAAAGATTACTTCTCACACGTATGTACAATTTCCTTGACTGTTTTTTCCAAGGTGCAAATACATCTGACAAGTTCTTTGATTCAAACGCTGGCAGTAATGAATGTTGTGCAAAGGCAGGGCATACAGCTAGAATGTGTGGATTAATCAGATTAATTTTAATATTGCTTCAAAACATCATAACATTCAGAATCTTTGAAAAATTTTTTTTCAAATTGCCTCCAGGGACCTTACGCCTGTGACAGATCGTGGGCATGATATTAATCTTTACGTAGCTGAGTCACCTGAATTTTTTTTAACAATCCAGTGGCTCCATTATCATTTCAAACTTAAGCAATAAAAAGATTTAACTCTGTGAAAAGCTAGGCAACATTAGATATTGCCATAGAAAGATGAATAATAAGACTCAGTTTAGCATTGGTGAAAAAAATTTCATTTTGCAAAAAATATTGCAAGACTGAAGAATAGTTGGCCCACACTGAGCAAGTTTACAAATTAACACACTGCTAGGGGTTCTAGTAGCTTCACAGATCTATCTGAGGCCCCCTAAGTAGTATTCATGATTTGCAAAAAGTATGGCAAGACTGAAGAATACTTGGCCCGCACTGAACAAGTTTACAAATTAACACACTGCTAGGGGTTTCAGTGACTTCACAGATCTGTGGGAGGGCTCCCTAAATTGTTATCATGGTGTTCATCAGGTGTGCTAGAAATAATCTCGCCACAAGACTGTATGACATCAATAGACACACTTTGTACATATGTGAGACACAGAAGAGGTGCAACTTGGATCACACAGTCTCCTCTATTCTGTATAAAATGTCCTCATCTGATACAGTGATACAGAAAACTGCTTTAAAATCAATTTGAAACAAAATCAATAAAACACAAGTGTTTGTGTCACATGAAAGTAACATTTGCTTGGCCAAATGCATCCAAAATGATTGATTAAACTAATGTTCTCTCATTTCCTGCTGGTTATTAAGGTTGTCACTAGTCTGCCAGTACGGTATGAAGCTGTCAAACTCAAATTATTAAAATTATATGACGGGGACGTAATAAATTACAAACAGCATACAAAGGACAAAATATGCTCAAAACAAAAAACAGACATTATTAAAAAAATAAGTTTGCAGGAAGCTGTGGCTCAAATTGTTTGTACTCATCATTATCATCGGAAGTACTTGCAAACTGATATAAACCCAACATTCAATTTAATAATTTACGATGCCAAATGAAACTCGTGTGAACTTGCAGTAGACTGTGCTCGGAGCAATTATGGAAAGATCAATTTGTCTGGCCAGAGCTCTTATACTGGTATGTAATCTTATGAGGTAAAGCAGTTTAATCAACTTGAGCAAATAAGTTCATTTGTTCATGAACGTTTTTGTCAGCCACAACGATAAAAATCATGTCTTATAAGCGTCTCTGCTTGTTGCATTATGCTGGTAACAGATCTGTGGCCACTGAAAAAACTCACACCAAATTTATTAGCAATTTATGTTGGAAAACCAGGCCAATGACACCGTACAGACTTCAGTAGATTTGACACAAGGTACTAGATCATAATCTGTAAACTTGTCTTCCCGTACTTCTTCCTACTGGCAGGAATTAGGGAAAATTATTATGTCATGTCACAAGCAGCAAGTGAGGATGCATAAGATCAGCTTTAGAACTGAGAAGAAAACTTTGACATGATAATACATCATGGAATTGTGAAAAAAAAAATGATGAACTAAATTCTCCCCAAGCTCTTTGAACCAGGGGAACTCATGATGCCTGTCAAAGCAGCAGAGGATTACCAGATACGGAAAAATCCCATAAGTCCTAATGTAACATATTCCGGCTGCCCTGACTGGAGAGTTTCTATCAGGTGAATTATTGATTGATGGAATCGGGAGATGACATCTGCTGAATGTTCTAGCTGGCTGTCACTGTCTCCTCTCACAGCACAGCCCAAGACGGTGTCTATCATCTCCACCTCCCTGATTTTGAATCAATCCAAAAATGCCATTTTCTACCTGTTGATGATTTTTAAATTTGTTCAAAAAGAAATTGAGAAAAAATACTCATTTATTTAAATTATGTAACTGTACATCCAATGATATTGTTAGGAAATTTTTTATTTCATGATTTCAATCTATTGTTGTACTTATCAGAGAAAATTTTGTGGAATCACACAGAGGAAGATATGCATGGATATGGAAGGAAAAACAATTCTTTTTTTGGACGGTTAGTTGTTCAAAGACAGATTAATTTGCATCAGGCTTTCTCAAGCTGAAGGCAACTGAAACAGCCATAAATTTATCAAATACAGGCTCCGCTAGAATGGTTTTTACAAACCCTGTATGACTGGGATATATACACTGTACCTGTCATCCACTTTGTCAGTTTTTATCTAGAGTTTCATGTAATTTTGTTTTGAATTGGGTATAAATCCCTGCAAAATGAAAAACACTGATGATATCTGTAGTATACTGGTATACTGGACAGTGAAAAAAAGAAACAAAAACCTGCATTATGTCGAGTACAGCATACATATCATGAAGGTACACAAGCATGAAGGAAGTCAAATAACAATATTGATATTTTCTCTATGTGCGTCACAGTGACTTCAAGCAACTTTAAGCTGCCAACTTATCAGAGCTAGTATATACACACTCCATTGCTGGAGTTCATTGTCAAGTGCAATCCTGTACAATGTGCAGGAATTGCACAAATATTGTTTTGGAAATTTAGATCTTATTTTTGTTTTCTCACTTTCAAGCCAATATTGTGGCTCGCCAGTCAGTTGTTGATCAATGAATCAATCACGGTAGCTTTCAATCATGGTATATCAGCTTAGTGCAGCGTGTGTTCAGTACCAGCGTCAGTGTTTATGTCACACTGGTTGGCCACTATACTTCCACTGGCAACATCCGGAAAGACTTAGATCTGCACTATGCCATGTTGTACGGTATGTGTCACCTTTCAACATGGAGAGTCACATGTATTGACGGCACAGCTTTTGATAGGCTGTGTCTTTCATTCTATTTTTTTAGGGCCAGTCAGGTCAGTAAGCTAATAGTGGGGCTCTCCCGTCATTTTATACGTGTTCCACAAGGCTTGTCAGAGAAGCAAACCAATCACCGAATGCTACTACCCTATTGATTTACATGTACTGTATCTTTGTTCTCTGACCCCGTTGAAATATCTCATATAAAATACACCTATAGATACAGATACTGGGACAAATAATCAAACAGACATATACTGTACAGACTGACAGATATAGACATGTATACACAGACACACACACATAGATACAGACAGACAAACACACCCATATTATACATTACGCATATATACAGGAGGATGAGAAAAAGATGAAAGACTGTCGTGTTTTTATTCGATATTTGATCAATGCTATAACTAATTTGCTAGTACCAAAACAAAATCTTAATTTGCATTATCAATATTACAGTCTCTCTCAATCAGAACCAAATCCCCCCCACTTTCAAGCAGAGGATGACATGCCCCCTTGTTAGAAAAACTTGGAGAAAACACTTTATATATATATGTATGTGTGTATTTCTGTCTGTCTGTCTGTGCATATGAATGTGAATGGGTGAGATGTAATCACGCATATACCACCCCGTATGCGAAACCAAATTTGATAACAATATAACATTCATGCTATTCCCATGTAGACTCATGTCTATCTTTATATTGTTACAGACACTACCAGTGTAGACACATCTATCCTTGTTTCACTTTAATACCATTTCATCAGGTACAATATGACCATTCCTGTGTCACACTGGCAATTTATTACAATCATGTGGTGTATGCAACTCAAACAGCGTAACCTGTCTAATATTCAGCTTATAAAAAATTACTGAAATTGTGGACACAGAAAAGTCTTTCTGTCTGCATCGTGTCTCTACTCCATCAACTCAGAGGTGTGAGATGACAACTGTGTGACATCGCTGACTTCAAAATAAATCACCGGGTATCTTCTTTAATCCTGAAAAATGGCCCTGAGGAGGGAAAAAAATTGGAACGGATGTCTTCACGGTTGGATTCGCAGGCAATGTAAATGATGTGTATGGATGAAAGTCCCATTAAACCTGCCTAAGTCAAATACAAATGAGACGGAAAGAATTTTGCAGAAGTATATGCCTCCCAGGGTGAGGTGCTTTCTTCCCCAATCGACAGGGCTTGGAAATTTTGGTCAAATCTCGTATTAGATTGTGGACATTTATATACAATATGATAAAAATTATGATTTTTTGCATATTCATGAGGCATTTTAGTTCAATAAAAAACATTTTTTAGCTCCGCTGTCAGCGACGCGGAGCTTATCAAATAGGTTGATTTTCCGTCGTCGTCGTCGTCGTCGTCCGTCGTCGTCGTCCGTCAACAATTGCCTTCTCCTCTGAAACCGCAAGTCCAATTGCTTTGAAATTTTATATTCAGCTCACTTGGGGTGACCTCACCTAAGTTTGTTCAAATCGTAGTGAAATTTGCATATTTGTATTTTTGGGGCATTTTTTGGTGTTTTTGGTAAAAAAATCTTCTTCTCTGAAACCGCTTGTCTGATTGCTTTGAAATTTGATATGCAGTTTACTTAGGGTGACTTCAGACAGATTTGTTTAAATTGTGGTGAAATTTGCATATTTGTATTTTTAAGGCAATTTTTTTCATTTTTGGTAAAAAAACCTTTAAAAATCTTCTCCTTCAAAACTACCGGTCAGATAGCTTTGATATTTGGTACATATGTCCCTAGGGATGATCTATTTCAGATTTATTCAAATTGTGCAGAAATATGCAAATTTGCATTTTTAAGGCAATTTTTGTGATTTTTGGTCAAAAAATGTATTTCTCAAAAAGTACTGGTCTGATAGTTTTGAAATTTGGCATACAGGTTTCTATAGATGAACTAAGTAATATATATTAAATTTCTGATGAAATCTGTAATTTTGTATTTTTGGGGCAATTTTTGCCATTTTTGGTCAAAAATGTGTATTTCCAAAAGTACTCATCTGATAGCTTTGAAACTTGGTATACAGGTTCCTACAGATGAACTAAATGATATTTATTGAAATTATGATGAAATCTGCAATTTTGTATTTTTGGGGCAATTTTTGCCACTTTTGGTCAAAAAATGTGTATTTCCAAAACTACTCATCTGATAGCTTTGCAATTTGGTATACAGGTTTCTACAATTCACCTTAATGATATTATTGAAATTATGATGAAATCTGCAATTTTGTAATTTTGGGGCAATTTTTGCCATTTTTGGTCAAAAAATGTCTTTCTCAAAAAGTACTGGTCTGATGGCTTTGAAATTTGGTATACAGGTTTCTACAGATGAGCTTAGTAATATTTATTGAATTTCTGATGAAATCTGTAATTTTGTATTTTTGGGGCAATTTTTGCCAATTTTGGTCAAAAAATGTGTATTTCCAAAACTACTCATCTGATAGCTTTGAAATTTGGTATAGAGGTTTCTATAGATGAACTAAATATTATTTATTGAAATTATGATGAAATCTGCAATTTTGAATTTTTGGGTCAATTTTTTCCATTTTTGGTTAAAAAATGTGTTTCTCAAAAAGTACTGTTCAACAGCTTTCAAATTTGGTATACAGGTTTCTATAGATGAACTAAATTTGATCTTTTGAAATTATGATGAAATCTGCAAATTTTATTTTTTGGGGCAATTGTTGCCATTTTTGGTCAGAAAATTTTATTCTCCAAAAAACTACTCATCAGATAGCTTTGGTTGACATGTTCTTGGGGATGATCCAATGTGATATATTCAAAGTACAATGAAATGTTCTATTGTGTATTTTTGCAGCTATTTTAGCCACTTTTTTCTGGCCACTGCATTGAGCTATCAAAGATTTCCACCTTCTTCATCAACATGTGTCAAAAATAGTTATTCTCTAAATAAACACAGCGGAGCTATATCGGTCGCTAGGTCGCTTGTTTCTGATAGTATTTGGTCTGAGGAGAAGAATGAATTTATGTCATAAATATGACCATTTACGTCATATTTTCTAATACATATGTGAAATTCTAGTCTGTAATATTTTCTGACATCACTCGGGGTAGTCACTGCATACATTTTTACCAAAGTCCTAATGCAAGCAGGTTGAGAGGCGTGATTGACAATGTGTGTAACGTGCTTGGAATCACAGAGCATGAATTTGTCACTCAGTTCCTCATGATTTGTGCAGTACAAACACACTCATTGCCCACTCAATAATTTTGTGGCAGCCATAATGTTGAATTGTTTGCAAAGATTTCAGCCCAGTTTGTCATGAAGTGGGTGGAAAAAAAAAGCTATATAAGTTTGGTTTTATGATGTTTGATGCTCATTATGATAGGCAGACTCTCACCTCGTGACGTTTATGTCCCACACTATAAACCATCACTTTCAGCTTTTAAAACCACAATTGATGATTTTACTGTCGTGGTTGCTGTTCTACAGCTAATAGTGTTCAGGACTATTTTGAATAGAATTTGTCAGTAGTCACGCTCAGATGACCAAGGTAAAAAGGTGATGGTAGTAGCATGTCAGATTATACAAGAAGTGAATTTTGAAGCATCTGTACTCTTTCAATTCTACTATTTCATGCTTTTTCTTGTCTCTTTAATTCATTGCAAAAACTGAATAAAAAGAGGACAGGTATGTGAAAAAAATCTATAGCGTAATAGTAAGTTAATGATTTTAAAATCGTGTCCAAAAAAAGACCTTTGTGCTTCTACAAACAGAAATATATCTCAATAACTTTATATGTAGTGATTTTCCAAATTTCTTTACTGTTGTCTTTGCCGGTCATCATTTTTAGGAGCAAGATTTTGCAGGTTTACCGGTAAGAAGCATTCATTTGCTCTTGCAATTGACTGAATAAATGTGGATACCGTAGATTAATCAGCCCATCATATTTTTTTGTTGTTCACGTCATCTCTTTCAAGTTTGATACTTGAATTTCATGCAAAAAGTCTGCAGCTCCCAAAGATTTCTTTCCTGAAGTGATATCGATACACGGATGTGGACGGTTTCTGACTCCCATTAGTGGCTAATGTCCAGTCCATGCGGTGTATAAATGTGTAAGCTTATACCTCTCATGCCCATGGAAATTTTGTTTCTCTGGTTGTTGAGACATGATAGTCACTGCACAGAACATCAGAAATCAAGTACCATTCCAATCCAATTACCTTTCAAAAATGTCTCTGCATTTTTACCTCCTGAAAGGTAAGAGAATGAAAGTCCATAATAAGTTGGATTTTTTCATACTAAACCGCCGTCTTCCTTACTCAGACACACTTTGCATTGCTGTGTGCAAAATGTAATTGCCAAAGTTTACGCAATGATAACCATCATTTTTATGGTCTCAATAGGGTATTCCTTGTATACAGTGACTGCCTATCTCAACAACAAATGTAAATGTGTCTAGTTATTTCATTTTATTCCATAAAACACATGATCCAATTGCCTTCCAAGCACACCAATTACATGAAATGAATACTTCATTCTTGATATGGAAGAAAACGCAAAGTTAATGCTTTCCTCCCTACTTTGCCATGCAGTGGTCCAGTTTATTCACTGAAAACACTGTGGCTGGACTAAACTTTGAATTTATAGGGGGGAATAGATCCTCTCATAACAGAAAAGGAAACAGTAATCATGAAGAAGTGAAACCAGATTCAGACTTTCTTGCATCTTTTAGTTCGTAGATTTTTTTGCAATTTGAGAAAATCACACACAACCATTTTTACCAGCACTCTCCTGAGATTCTGATAACAGTTGATGGATATTTTTTCAAGATGGGGGCAAGTGTGTTCTTCTGTGAAATATTTTTTTTCATTCAAAATGTTGTTTTGTTAAAGTTTTGAAAGAGAGCTTACTTGCCTTCAGGAGACGATAATGCATCACATGAAAGTTCTGTCGTGCACTCAGGTAAATCTTACTGCATCACTCAAAACCAGACTCTGTTTTCATGTCCAGCAAAAGCATAGCATTTCTGTGTGCTGCATGCAACTATGGATCTGTTCAACAGATCCTTGCAGTATGCGTTGCCTGTAAATACACATCAGGGTTAATACTTTGTGAAACTTTATACATCTGTGCCTTATATACATACCGGTATGTCTTTCTTGATATTTATGCATGCATCATACACTCTCTAAATAATAATCTTGCATATCATATTTCCAAGCCAACTTCATACTTTTTTCAATAAATTCATATTTCTAACAAATCTAAAACTGTTTTAGGAAAGTAAATTTCAAAACAAAATCTATTTTGAATATACTCCATGCGTTGTTTTCAATGAATTAACTTTTTATATTTCTAAGCAAACCTCAGACCTTCTTTCAGGAAATAAATTTCAACACATTGCAGTTTTCTTGATTTTCAATATACCTTATGTAAGCTGCTTGCCGAATTTAAATATTGGATGTAATGAAGGAAAAAAAGGGATGCATTTCCAATCTTCTGCTTGGAGAAAAGTAATTTCCTCCAAAACTTGAAAATGCAATATTAGGATGGCATGAAAGATTGCAAATGAGAATGCATGGAATCATTAATGTATTGGTGAGTTTTTATTGTTTCCATTGCTCGGCATATCGGTGAGTTTTTGACAATTTCACTTTCTAGTGCCCAGTTTTTTCAAAGAAATATTTGATGTAACAATGTCACTATTTTAAAGTATCCATATATAGAAATAGGTATAATCATCATAAGAGATTAGTCTCTAACCATTTCAGTATGAACAAAGAATCTGATTTGGGTACCAGTTAGCTTATAAATACAGCTGAACATTGATACACTTAATTTACATATTCTACTACACTTTAATAGGGTCCCCATGTTTAGCCATACAAACCTGGTTAAGATAATCAGTGGTGGTCATATTAGCCCTTCTTGTATTTTAAACATGGCCAAAAACCAGTTCAAACGTTATGATGTTATCCACCTGTTTGAAATTTGAAAGGTCAGAGGTCACATACAGGTAAAGTTATGTCGGCGTATTTATTTCATTGCGATCATGTCTGAAGGGAAATTAAATTTAATCCTGCTCTGTAGAACCTCTTTTACCATGGCCAAATTTGCCTGTTTGAAGCAGGTTGTTGTCAAGTTTGACCCATACTAAAGTCTAATTAAAATAGTCACAAAATTTGAAATAGGATCTGGTCAAAGCTTTCTGACATCCACTCTTGATCATGTCCGGTAGATACGGTGAATCAGATTTTACATCACAAGCTAAGGGTACATCATGACCAAACTCACAGTTTCATTGCTTTAATGTCATCCACCCTGAAAAAAAAAACACCATGCAATCACACCACATGCTTATGAATGTAAGGACAGTGATTATTAACCTTTTTCACATTTTCCAGCTTTTTGCAGAATAAATTATTTTTTCGGTTGTCTGTAGATGTAGTTGCATATCCTGTATCACTATTCATAGTGATTTAGGAATGGTCAGATCGGTATTCACATCGGCCACAGTACTGTGGTGTTAACTGTTTCTTCTGGTTTGAAATGTATACTCTCCCTCCACAGTATTTCTATATTTACATGGTCCAGCTCATCCTTAAATTCATTTCCACCCCTCTAGAAACATGGAATAATCTTCATAAGCATGCAGGTATAGTATCCAGACATAGCAAGCTTAAATATACTTCAGACAAAGTCGAAGTATTTCAGATACTATGTGCCCATTGAATATCCACTGTAAATCCTCCAAATCATTTCACAAGCAAGGTTTTCGGTTACACAAAGACTCTTACACAACACATTAAAATTTCATTTCTTATGAAGTGTATAACTGTGATATTTGATCGTTAATCCATCTTGAGCCAACATGCTAATATGAGTACAGTATCTTCAAGCCAGATTTGTCGCTGTAATTCCTTGCAGATACTCAAATTTTTATGGACTTTTCTTGCAAAGAATTTCAGATTCTGTCAAAGTTTCTGCCAACCATGGCTCCTTTAAACAGGGGGCGCTGTTGAGAGAGTGTACGTTTATACCAGCAAACTTCACACACACATATAAAATGGAAATAAACAGTAGTGCATTTAAGTTTAACTTGACAATACAAATGGGCAAATATTTATGCTATATCTGAATAATGGAAGGTGGTGATTTGGAAGAAAAGAAAAATGCCACATCACTTTGTAGACTGCTGATTCCTTTATATGCACAACTGAGGATGTCTGGAGATTTCAGAACAATTCTCAGAGGCTGTTTTGTCTTTTTGAACTTTTATTTTAGCAGTTCTCTGCTCATCTTACGGAAAGAAATCAACCATTACAGGGCAACCCCTTCTCAAAAATCTACAGAAGGCTGCTATCACTGGCAACAAAACCCATAGTGGATAAAATTATTCCACCATCTGACTCCCTAAGTCAACATGAATTATTGAATTTTTCAAGAGCGTCCTCTCTTGACTCGGGCAGTAGATGAAGTATTCATGGATTAAACCCTTGGAATCAGGAATCTTGCCTTGACTGCCAAAGTTTGAGATTACCGTATCCCCCAAGCAATATTTAAAATCAGTCACGCATCTGCTGTTTTGTTCCACTGCCTTGCACAAAGTGCTGGGCCTGAATTATTAAAGACAGGAAAATATGAAATATCAGTGACAGTAATATCTAAATTGTGGAAGATTCTTGTGGGGATAGATTAAAGTCTGAGTGATTGTACCACAGCTAAATTACCTGCTCATTGGCAATGAAACGATGTCGTATCTTTTCAAAGAATAAAATCACGTAGTGGAATAAACCCAACGATGAAATATTTGCCAATTTATATTAATAGTAGATCTGTCTGAAGGTTGTTTGAGAATGTTCTTGCATTTCATACACCTGATCTTTTGAATGTTTTTATCTGCATTCATGTTCGTAGGTATACTTACATAAGTGTCCTTACTCATATATTGTGTGGATATTGACACCTAATAAATAAGTAGATAAATAAATAAATAGAAATAGTAATAATAATAATAATTTTCACTGTTATTGTTGTTGTTGTTATTGTCTTTGTCATCATTACTAAAACATAACTTTATATAATTTGAAATGACACTTAGCTTTAAAGGGGCAGATTTCTTGTCAGGCTTGTATACCAGGAATCTAGAACTGCCTCTTTAACCAACTTACATGTATAGACCAGTGGGTTACAATATCGTATAGAATAATAGACCAGTGGGTTACAATATTGTACAGAATAATGTAATTCACTTGAGTCCTAGCCAGACTAGAGTATGATTGTGCAAGGCAGCAGTCAACAGAGGTGCAGAGTAGATTCATTGTTTTCTGATCACTGACATTGTGAACAAAAGTACACTCAGGGATTTTTACTGTGATGACAAAGGTACTTTAATTTTCATATTTACCCCTCTCACCACCATGGTTTAGCCCAAACCTGTTGTTATCAATGGTGATTTTGGACCCGTTTACAGGGCATCAGGGTGAACAGAAAGGGAGAATTCACCCAAGATAAATCTCAGATCATGATACATAGCTAGATGTTTATTGGGGTAGAATGTACCTTGGGGACAGATGCATTCAAATTCTCAAACTTTCACAATACATTTTTGGTCTACCACTTGTAGGGGTTCATTTCAAAGCTCATGGAATAAAGTTTTCACACTCAGGCTTATTTTTGTAAAAATCAAACATTTTATTTTTTCCCCATAGAGTTAACACAGGGATAGCGGCCATTTAAAATTTCAAGTGTCAGTAAATATTGGGTAATTTGTCTCTAGTAGCAAATTTTGCATTGTGACCCCTTATTTTTACTCTTGATTTCAAAAGAGAATATTTAAATTTTCCTGCTTGGAAAGTCTGGGCAGAATTTGAAGTCGTTCAATTTTAAGTGCATACTGCCTTCAACTAAAGCAAATTATCGTTGTTTGGCCCAGTACAATATACTGCAGACATCATGGCGTTGATAGGAATATAGCATGTAGAATTATGAATGATATAGCCAATTTTCCACTTTATTTAAATAAACGCTGCATAAAAAGTGATCGACATGATATATTTAATACCTCAACACAAAAAGTGTGTGAATGTGTTCCATTATGGCAAAACTCATTGCCACAAAATCAACAGTGACCACAGTACGACCACAAAAATGATAGTTTTTTTCAGACTTTGAGTTCCCCCAGGCCAAACTGATTTACAACAAAGGAGGATAGGCTATGGAGACGTGAATTCCCAGAACCTCTGAATGTTTAGATTGAAAACAGAAAGATTTATGAAAGCTGAAAAAGAGAATAATGCTTCCAATTTTTATTTTACTATTTATAATGAAAACTATGACATTCATTGGCTGTGGAAGGTAAAATCCCCCCCCCCCCACCCATTTCTTTCTCTCTGGTAGTAGTACAAATTAACTGCTGAAGACAGCATAGGTAGAAGCACAACTAAATCTTACACAGTGAAATGTATATCATAATTATCTGTGGCAAATCAAGCTACATTTAAATTTTTGTTCAAACGAAATTTTGAGCATGAGATAATTTTCACTTTATTCTGCTGCTGGTTATGTTGAAAAATTCACTTAAACTGAGTGTTTGGATTCCCTAAGAATTTTCATATTTCATGTTTATCCACAACTTTGTTTAACTGAATTAATTCCATCTTATCCTGCTTTGTTTCTTTTCAGAGCGAGCTGGACAAACACATCCAAGAACATCGAGATGAGGAAGCTGGAGAACGGGTGTACCCATGTCGTATCTGCACCAAGGAATTCAGAAAAACATCATTGCTCAAGGAACACATGAAGAGCCATTATAAGATCAGGTTGGTTGACAAGCTTAATTCTTGTCAAGCACACAGAGAATGAAACAGCCTTTTAATCAGATTTTAGTTTAACATAAATACTACATGTAGTATATTTACTTGTAACTTATGCATGAGCTGTATGTTAAGGTAGAATGCGCCTCAGGGACAGATATTTGGGCTCTCAAATTTTTAGCTCATATTTGGTATGTATATAAATACCAAAAAGAGCTTATATGGTGAGTCTGTGGCGTCTGTATGTATGTATGTGGGTATGTATGTGCGGATGTAAGTCCGTCACACACAAAAGCTCCCATACCGCCAAAGCTACCATCTCAGTATTTGGTGTACAACCGGAATCGTAAGTCTTGCGCAGAGATCATTGAGGTAAATGTACTAGGTAAGTTTTACCATGGACGTCTTTCTTACCGTCCATGGTTTTACCTTTATGTAGAGATCCGATTCAGCTTCCGCATGGCATGGCTGTGTGCTGCTATGCCACACGGCTTGCGGGACAGCCGGTAACAGTAACTCAGTCCCTTCAAATCTTACTGTCGGGTTCACAGATTTTTTTTGCACATGAAAATTACAGGCGATCTTCAACAGGCCGTCCCGACGCCCGGGTCGCTAGAATCATATTTAAACGACAATTACAAGGCAATAATCCATACTTGCAAAGTTCAAACTAACACACATATACATATAAACTCCTATTCTCCGTGTATGCTCGACTGACAAACTCCAAATGCTGTGTTTCCGACCAGTGTAGAGGGGTTGATCATGATGATTGCAAAGTAGTACCAAGTAGTTGCAATGCATCGTACATTTAGTTTTGCTGATGAGGGCGCATTGCGCACGGGAATTATAAAAGTTGACTCGAAAATTACCCTAGGGGGAAATGCCCGGTAAAGGCGTGGTCGAGTAAAACATCCTCGCGTTCGTGTAAAGGCGCGCGCGCGTACACGGGTCGAGTACTCGAATTTGCCATGCAAGACTGCCGCGAGCGAAGGTTAAGTTTCCCGATTCCGGTAGGGTAAATACTACATGTAGTATATTTACTTGTAACTTATGCATGAGCTGTATGTTAAGGTAGAATGCGCCTCAGGGACAGATATTTGGGCTCTCAAATTTTTAGCTCATATTTGGTATGTATATAAATACCAAAAAGAGCTTATATGGTGAGTCTGTGGCGTCTGTATGTCTGTATGTATGTATATGGGTATGTATGTGCGGATGTAAGTCTGTCACACACAAAAGCTCCCATACCGCCAAAGCTACCATCTCAGTATTTGGTGTACAGGTAGATGCAGGGGTTGAGATGTGACGTTGTTCAAATGAACATGTCAGTGTCAAAAATGTGCAAATGAGGTAAGAAAAAGGGAAATCCTGCAAATGTGCAGGAGTGATGGCATGCCAGTGACTGAAACAGGCTACTCCACTGACCTTGAGTCATTTCCTGTCATTGTTTATGAACTGTTACATATTAACAGACCTGCTCAAACTAAGAAGGACAAGCTGTTTCTGCTATGCATGTTGCTAAAGTTAACCTCCAGTACCTAAAGTTTCAGACCTTATTTACTTTTGTCATTCTTGTTTTTCTGGTTTAAATATTTCTTGTTGTTTTTCT
Organism: Ptychodera flava; assembly: GCF_041260155.1. Taxonomy (NCBI): domain Eukaryota; kingdom Metazoa; phylum Hemichordata; class Enteropneusta; family Ptychoderidae; genus Ptychodera; species Ptychodera flava. Next base: position 18,978,789 of record NC_091940.1, on the reverse strand, counting down.
GGTCGTACCGTGCAGAAATCATTGTCATAACATCAACGTAGAATTTTCCTGCACTGAACAGATAGAAACAACATTTATTGTTGATCTTTGGTACCCATACTGGTATGTACCAATGCTGATCAAATGTGAGCGACACCGTATCATTGCGGTATTTTTACTTTACTTTTCTGGTATACCACTTGTTGGGACTCATTTTCAAGCTCTTGGAGTGAGAAAAATTTTCACCATCGTAGTGTTTGGAAGTTGAAAATTTTACTCTTCCTCATAGAGTAAACACAGGGATGGCGGCCATATTGGATTTCAAATGTTGGTAAATGTTAGGTGGTTTGTTTCTCTAGTACCAAACATTGCACTGTGACCCCCTGTTATGTATTCTTGACTTGGTACGAGAATGGCTGAAAGTTTCAGTGCATTGGGAAAATTTGAGCAAAAGTTTATGTCTGTCACTTTCGAGGCACATACTACCTTAAAGGGCAAGATATCAGCCCCATACAACCAATTGCATTCTGTGGCATTGACAGTGACGTTTCATTTTACAAAAGTTAACATCAGGTATGTATCAGAAGATTTTTCCTAAAATGCTCATCATGTAAATGAGTAACGTAACTTTATGATTGGGCCAGTCACTCACTACACACTACTTCACCTTGGTTTGATTAAAACAATTGACCAAGTTAAAGAACAGTACACACAGATATGCATCTCGTCTCAATTTTTGATGCTAACTCCCTCAAACAGTCGCAAGAGGCAGGGTATATTCAAAATTGCAAAGTTTAAAACATGTGATATACATAGGGTAAACTCTACACCCTATATGTATACCCCCAAACATACAGGTAGATGCCATATCAAGTATCAGTAGATGCAACACAGCATTGAATTTAGCAAGGGCAGTACAAGGCTAAACGTTTTTTGTCCTTTCAACATTTTTCTAAAAAGTCATTGAATATTTATTCAAGTTCCAGCCAGACATGGAAGGGCTAATATTAATAATTTCAATCACACCATTGTCACTGATCTTTAAAGAAACACTGATCATGATGTTTTTCTCTTTTGGGTGATGATTAATTTGATGAACAGTCAATCTGAGTAGGTCTTAACTCAAGAATTGAGCAAATCATTTTGCAAATCTCCTTGCCCTAGCAGCCAAATAAAATCACTATCATAGCCTCAGTTTCCACCAGCCCACCAGTCGATGCTTTAGTTACAAGGCGAATAATTAATCAGACCATTGTTCCAGTAGCAGCAGAAAGTTACTTGCCTATTAGCGAGCATTGGCTAGTTCACCCAAATTATATTATCAAGAAGGCTGTCTTTGGCAGAATTAATTTTGGGTGATTTCTAGTATGCCACACCAAATTATATTATACAGAGAGAAATTTGAACCACTTGGCTTTGCCTTGTCAGAAATCTTGCAAATATTAACCATTAAACATCAGCCAATTCACATTGAATTTCACCTGGTAAATTACAATACAGTTTGTTTCATGTAGAACTTCTCAGGTAGAATGCGCCGCGGGGACAGATATTTTGACTCTCAAACTTTTCCAATTCTTTTCTGATCTACCATTTGGGGGGGGGCTTATTTTGAAGCCTTTAGGGTAAGAAAAACTTTCACTGTCTTTACTGAGTTTTTTGAACATTCAAAATTTTATTTTTCTCCATAGAGGTAACACAGGGATGTTGGCGGCCTTTTTGAATTACAAATATCGGTAAATTTTGGGTAATTTGTTTCTCTAGTACCAAAATTTGCATTGTGACCCCCAATTTTTCTTCTTGATTTTGAAAGTGAATGGTTGAAAGATTCCTTGAGAAAAATTTGAGCAAAAGTTTGTCTTTCACTTTGGAGGCGCATACTACCTTAAATTAAAGGCATGTCAGACTTGTTTAACCAGGTACTTGCCTAGTAGATCAAGAATTAATGTCCTGAGCAACATACTAATGTTGATCCTTTTCAGTGAAAAAATTGTGAACAAAAGTAGTATTTTGTAACTGATCTTCAATAATATTCAGAAATAATGTTCAGACTTTGCGAGCCATATTTCATTGCCACAGTTCACTGCTTCTTACGTATTGAAGAGTGAACACTAGTATTTCTTCCAGAGTTTTGTATTCAGAATTTGAACAATACTGATCTTTGTATGTAATCTCAAATCACATTGACTGTCAATGATGCAGAAACGAACATTCAGTTCTCGAAGACAAAGAAACGTGACATGTGATCCACTCTACAGCTTGCCGATCAAGATCAAAAGTGACTCTTTCCAAAAGAGAGAGGTAGAGAGAGAAAAAGAAAAAAGAGAATAAGCAATATCTTGATTCATGCATCATGCTTGGATGCAGATCATGACAATAGATGTATAAAGGAGGAAAGATAACATCATTTTTACACTGTTTTGAAGTGCTTTGTGCAATCAACAAAGGAAGTAATGAGGAAGACAATTTCTGTGATGCTTTCTGCACAAACTACTCTGGACCATAGGAAGCTTGCAGCCTCATGCATGGCAATGATAAGGAGAAAATACAGAAATACATGTACAGTACCGATATTCTCACTCAAATCTCTGAGCTGTCATTTAAGGTACATCGCGCCTCAAAAGTGGTGGGCTTAAACTCTTGCTCAAATTTTCCTCAATGAAACTTTCAACCACACTCTAACCAAATCGAGAATAAAAATCAGGGGTCTCCATGCAAAGTTTGGTACTAGAGAGACAAATTACCAAACATTTACCAATATTTGAATTCAAAATGGCTGCCATTCCCGTGTAAACTCTACGGAGAGAATAAAATTTTCTCATAACACACACACACACACACACACACACACACACACACACACACACACACATACACTCACAGAGGCTACACTAGAAAGCATAAAAAGATTTCATCGCTGGTGACTTTTGAATAAAACACAAAGAACCCATGCACTCTATACAGCCACACTCATTAACAACTCCCTTTTTTTACCTCATGTAGATATATCATAATTGTTATCGTGATATCACAGACAAGAATAAACACTTCCAAGAGAAAGTTCTGTATCAGTCATTTGAGGATTTATATAATCTGTAAACGATGTGCAAATCATTATCACAACCATGGATGAGGAAATTTCCTCTTCATGTGAAAAGATTTGAAAATTATCTTGTCCTTAGGAAGATGTATTCTCAGCCCACACACGATTTTTATCACTGACATTGTTTTCTTATCAGACTTTCAGGATTATCATTGTGTCCATATCAATTTGTGAGACTGCCATTTACAAGGGACAAGAGAGCTTTTATAATTTCACAAATGTAAACTTTAACATTTTCAGTTGATGGTGCCACAAAAAAAAGTAAAGATTAAGGATAATCCACCGTAGGCCTTGACCAATGTGAAGATGTGTATGTCAGTAAAGATTAGCTTATCTGATATGATAAGGAATTAAGGCTTTTGATGGACTTCAATTCTTTCTCACTCAATTTTATCAGCCTGTTATAGTTCTTGGAAGGATGGGCTCACTGCAAACTGTTTTTGTCAGTATGAACTATTAAAAAAGTGATACCCATAGCAGTGGCGTACGTAGACTCAAACAGCCATGATATTTTCATCAGTAGTAGTGTGTTAAATCCCTAAATCCATAGTGTTCTTGAGCACTGTAGATCCTATGACTTTACAGTGTTCATCTTTAAGTAAACTATTACTAGGACACAAATATTTCCACAAAAGAAACAAATATTTATTGTTCGGTACAGTGGCAGCCAAACAGTCAATGATGATAAATTGTAACCAGTGGTGTTCTAACATGGAAAATGTGCTGTTCTAATGTATTTTGAACAAATCAAAATTTAGGGGTGGAAAGTAAAAGCTGTTCATCTCCTCTCTATGATTAAAAAAATTTCCCTTCTCAAACCCAATAGAGTTCCCTTCTTTCCACTCACCACTTGGAAATCTCGGATCCCTACTTGCCGTCCCCCACTAAAAGCACTTACTTCTGCCCTCTAAAAAGATCCCCACTGCCACCTCTCTGCCACGTTTTCCCCTCAGACACCAGAAAACAACCAAATCATGCCCCATGCCCAATCATTGGGCCTTTTTTTGAATTGACTCCTATTATGGAGAATTAAACTTTCCCACCTACGAAACCAGGAAAGATAATGCTTGCCAACCTTGTCCTTGCCTACTGGTTCTGAATAAATTGCCCACCTGCCAAGAGAAATCACCTTGGAAAGCTTTGTGCAATAACAGATTTATTGGCTGCCCCTAGATGGTGCATGGCACCCTGCCATATCAGTACCTATATGTTTCCATTTACAGGGAGCCAATAACACCTTAAATGAGGCTCAGGTTGTACCTATTGATAGACTGTATGTTTCGTGGTTCAGCTGTTAAAAATAACTCATAAAACTCAAAATGCTAGTACGTATGTCATGCCAAGAGCAACTATCTTTTAGATCATTCCTACGTCACATAAGACTGAATGTTTCTCAAAATAGTTCTCGATAAGTTTGCATCGAGGGAAGACATCAGCGACCGTCTAAAGAATTGCCATCTGGAGACAAGAAGTGCAAAGGGAATTGTGAAACATCACACAACATGACGATATAATGAAATATTCAAACATCATAACAGCACAAGGCTGTTGTGTTGAGATAAAAACAGCGGTTTGATGTTGACACAGCCTCAAATCGATATTACTGTCAGTAATTCAGCGGTTTCCAACAACTTTTTAATGGCAATGAAAATGCCATTTGGTGTATTAAACCATTCTACTTGACTGTCTACAACTGGGTGAATTTTTCACATAAAATGCACATCCAAATTATACGATAATGTTTATGGAGCCATGCATGACTGAATGAAAAGCCCTCTGCAGATACAATCTCAAATAATTCTTGACAGAGACAGGACAGCCGCAGCAGTGGATATGATCACACTTAATATTTGCATTTTATAGAGTTGATTAGGTAGATTTTATGAGTTCAGTATTTTTTTATTGATATTGGAGACAGGTTTAAACTGCTTGCTCCCTGTCATGACCCAGAACAAGGTTAGTCTCCAGCAGTCAGGGCAAACTGGTTTGATTATGTACCAAACTAAAATGAAAATTGGCATATATAGGCACACGTATATATACGTGTTTTAAGGTAGTACATGCCTTGATATTAACAGACTTAAACTTTTGCTCGTTGGCAAATTTTTCGTCTTGAAACTTTAAACCATTCCCATTCCAATTAGTAAAAAATCAGGGGTCACTGAGCAAAATTTGAAACAAATTACCTATTATTGATTGACTCTTGAAATCCAAAATAGCAGCCATCCCTGTGTTAACTCTGTGGTAAGAAAAATTTTGATTTTCATGAAAATAAGTTGTTGAAACATTTAGTTGATTCATGAGCTTCAAAATGAGCCCCAACAAGTGGTAGACTAAATTAGTATTGTAAAGATTTGAGAGTCAGAAAAATCTGTTCCTGAAGTGCATTCTGCCTTGAAGAAATCAGATCAGGTATAACCTTCCAGTATTTCCACCATTTTCTGCATTGATTTACAGCCAACCTATCAGTTTTGCACATTGTAACTTCCAAGGGTGTTTACAAACATGGAACTGTTGAGGTTTGTTGATTTTCAATATGTGAGCAAATCAGTAAAGTACTGCAGTACATGCAGTACTAGTTCTGTAGAGGTACAGCCAATTCTTCATCAATGCAATCATAAGTATCACTTGCATGTAATTTTGCCAATAATGTTTGAATATTACCTTCCTCGTGGTATTGTGTTTGAACTGCAGGGAAAAATTATCAGTGAATCACTCATGAATGACCTGTCCATAGTTGAGTTCTGCTCACACTGCCCTTCGGCAATTAACGCGATACATCTAGGGCAAGTAGATATAACTTTTGAAGTGTTTTTCACTATTTTTGTTTTGTATGTCAGTGTCAAGTTCTTGATCTACTCCCAAATCATGGTGGAATACCTACTAATTAGCTTGTCAACACCACATCTATACGTGTCAAATACACAATTATTGTTTACTTTTGAATTCTAGTCCGGATCAGAATTCACTTATCAACAATAACAGCGCAGTCTTCACATGTACAGGCTGAGTTGACAAGCTCAACAATGTGTTTCTCAACATGCTTCGGGAAGAACAAGAAACTGTAGTTGACATAAAAAGCAAAAAAGTGAAGAAATCATTAAAAGTTACAACTACTGGTCCTTTAATGGTTAAAACGAAAACTTGGAAACCAACGAAATAAAAATACGACATAACCTATCCTAAACGATGTCAATCGAAAGAAGCACATTGACCATGTACTGTCAATATGTCAGCTCCACTGATAGAAAAAACAAACTGTACACCTTGTATGTGTATATTTCACTTAGCTGTGAGGTTTGATAAATTGTCAAGTACTTTGTGCTGTCTGTTTGTTCCATTCCTAAATCATGTCAAAATCTCCACACTGTACAGTTTGTCAATACATGCAATGTGTTTTTAATGCCCAATGTTATTTCAGACCACTGATTTTTGTCTGAAGTCATTTGTCATGCAGGATACTTCATAACACACACAATGCGTTGTACCAGCAATGCCTATGCTTTACCTTTCAACACAGTTAAGACATGTGAATGAAAAATTTGTTTTATCGAACAAAGATGATGAAAATATCAAAAGTTGCGGCTTATTGCCCCTCAAATGTTCCTTTGATATGTTTACATGCAGGTGTTCGCTGGCTAGTTCTTTCCTAGAACCGCAAACATGCTCAATGATGAGAAACTGACAATGTCTATGTACTGCCGACAATAACATCATGAAAACCGTGCTACCTGTACACAATTCAAAGCAAGCTGAAGCTAGGATGTATATATGCTAGCACATTCTGTCAAACAATGGAGTTTGAAAGCTGAAAAAATTCGATAGTAAATCAATTTGAAGAAGAACTTAAATCATAAGATATAATTTTCACATTTTTTTTCCTTTACTCAGAACCAACCTGTTGATGACCAAACATCAAAGGAGAAACGTGGACAGGTCAGGGTTTTCTAATGAGTGCCCTCACTGTGGAAAGTCATTTCAAAAACCAAGCCAACTGGAACGACATATCAGAATCCACACAGGTGTGTTGTCCCATGTTCATCTCACCCAGTGAAGATGGATGGTTAGCTTCTTGTGCTATCTTCAGTACTGTCATGCTGATGTGTCAAGATCATAGATGCTATCATTCAATGCTACGCATGCTTTGGCAGTGTCATGTGACAAATTCCATGTATATCTGTCATTCTGCTGACTGGAACATGATGATTTGTCAGTGGTTGGAGAGTTGCACTTATCTTAATATCACAGCACTAGAAATTACCCATAAGTCCCTCTGATTTGAGACAAAATTTACTTTTTCATAATGTCAATTTAAAAGACAATCAATTACCAACTGCAGTGTTCAGTGTGAACAGTTAGCTTGTGATGTTTTTGTCATGACCACTGGAAAAAAAAATCAATGCGTTTTTGTTTGCTAAACCAGATGCCACCAGTTGCCATACTTTTCTGTAAACTATTCTGTATGTCATGCTTTACCATACTTTGAAAATGATTGCTATCTCCTCTATCAATCAAACTCGATTTTCCAAATGATACAAAAAGGGAAATGAGAAAGCCACCATGCTTAAATTTTCATTTTCAGAATTCGCCTAGCAAGTTAAAGATTTTATCTACACATGGGAGACATGCCAAACTTCTCTCAGGAATATCTGATGGTAAAAATCAGAATGAATTACTGGATAATTCTAGTACCTTACTGTGTGACTTAAATTTTTATGCCTACCAGCAGAGCAAGAGCTGTGATCTGAAAACAAAAAACTTCTTTGTCTGTGTGTTACAGCAAATGGCGAAACTCAAGAATAATTATTTGACTTTTCACCAAGATGGATTTGTGTTACATGGTTCTTTGTCTCCCCATGACATCTCACAAGATATTACAAATTCAACAGAGAGTTAAGACTTCAAATTCTTTAAAAATTGAAGTGAAAACTTTCACATATTAATCAAATGTATCATTTTGAACTCTGATCCATTTGAGGAGGGACTGAGTTTGCATAAAGAACCATGTCATGTTTTATATAAAAACCACTGTGAAATAAACACAACAACATCACCTCATGGTGTTGATTTTTGCATTAAAAAACACCATATTTTCTGTCGCCTTTCAGTGTCAGTTTCACATCCATGAAATGTGTACATGTATGACGTGACATTATAAATTCCTGGTATTTTGCTGGTGATAATTACAAGTTCTATGTAACACTGGAAAGTAACCAAAGTTTTGACAGTGCAGATAGTGTATGATTCCAGCATGAAAATGTTAATGATGCAAGCAGTGCTCTAAATCTAATGTGTAATGCTAGTCAAGTTCAGCCGGGAATACTTGTATGATCGCTTGGTATGCTGTCTTCACATTGATGTTGTGTGGGCTCTTGTCTACCCCAACTGGGACTATCTCTGTGAATAATATGAGAATTTATTTTTTGACTGTTTCTTTCAGGTGAACGGCCGTACAAATGCGATGAGTGTGGAAAAGCATTCAACCAGAAAGGGGCCCTACAGGTGCATTTGGTTAAGCACACAGGAGAGAAACCTCACATGTGCGACTACTGTCCTGGATCGTTTTCACAGAAGGGCAATCTGCGTGCCCATATTGCCCGGGTTCACACAGAGAACAAAGCGCTGGAAAAAACTTACGAGTGTGAAGAGTGTAGCTGTGTCTTCAAGAAGCTGGGCAGTCTGAATGCGCATATCAGTAGAATGCATTCGGAGCCTTCGCCACCCACCCAGGTACAGATCTCACCCACCAAGAATGCCCTCGACCCGTCAAAGAGTAACGAGGTAGGTCAGAGTTCAACTGCGGTCACCGATGTGATCCAACAGCTGTTAGAACTGTCTGAGCATACAGAGAACCAGGACGGTATGCAGCCACAGCAAATCCAGCAAATCGCCATCGATGGTAACATCAGTTCTGATATCCTCCAACAAGCCTTAGAAAACAGTGGACTCACTGCAGTGCCTGTTGATATACAACAAAGTCAAGGAGCAGCGGGGACGGGCGGAAATCAGAAGGCGCGAACCGATATGATGGTGATCAAGAGGATACGCAAACTTCCCGCCGGTCGCCTACACACATGTACTTATTGCAGCAAAGGGTTTCGAAAGCCCAGTGATCTAGTGCGACATATTAGAATTCACACCCACGAAAAGCCATTCAAGTGCAATCAATGCTACCGAGCCTTTGCTGTGAAGAGCACCCTCACTGCCCATCTAAAAACACACACAGGTTTGAAAGAATTCCGCTGTGGTGTCTGCGAGAAAATGTTCTCCACCCAGGGGAGCTTGAAAGTTCACATGCGACTGCACACCGGCGTCAAACCATTTGACTGCCCTCACTGTGACAAGAAGTTCAGGACATCAGGCCACCGGAAGAGCCACATCGCCTCCCATTTCAAGGAGCCATCGCCTCGCAAACCCCGGAAAGTTAATAAACCTCGCCCAGCCAAGTCTGATGTTCCCCTAGCTGATATTCCTATGCAGGAGCCAATTCTTATTACAGACACAGGTCTGATTCAGCAACCACCCAGGAATAGCCAGATGTACAACCAGTACCTTGGCAATGATTTGCAGCAAGCTGGCAGTGTTGACAGGCCATACAAATGCTCCTACTGCTCCAAGGGCTTCAAAAAATCCAGCCACTTGAAACAGCATACGCGTTCACACACAGGTGAGAAGCCATACAAGTGTCTGCAGTGTGGAAGATCTTTTGTGTCCACCGGTGTTCTCAAAGCCCACATCCGTACGCACACAGGTGTGAAAGCCTACAAGTGCTTGATATGCGACGGGACGTTCACAACTAACGGGAGTCTGAAGCGCCACATGTCCACTCACAGCGAAGTTCGTCCTTTCATGTGCCCCTACTGCCAAAAGACTTTCAAAACTTCCGTCAACTGCAAGAAGCACATGAAGACGCACAGGCACGAGCTTGCCATGCAAGCTGCTGACCAACCACAACAGGTACAACAGCAGCAACCTCAGCAGGAAATCACGATCAACACACAACCTCACCCACAGCCACAAGGACAGATCCAGGACCCCATGACTGACCAACAGATACTCGGCCTGCCGAGCAACCAGCTTAACCAGCAAGAGGAGACCCTGGCCCAGCAGGCACTAGTGCAAGAAAGCCTATCAACGGATACCTTGAACCAGCAGAACTTCAACCAGCACACCCTCCTGGGCCAGCAGAACCTGAATCAGCAGACACTGAACCAGCAGAACTTCAACCAGCAGAACTTTGGACAGCAGAACTTCAGCCAGCAGAACCAGATCAGCCTGCAGACCCAACAGATCCAGCAGCAGCTTGAGGCCATCACCGGCAGCCAGCAGAACACCAACTTCCAACAGCAAGGGCTGAACAGCATCCAGATCCAAGAGCCGCAGCTGACGTCGGCCCAGCGCAACAGACAGGTCCTCATTCAGCAGGAGACCGCGGAAGGCAAACGGACGTACAAGTGCGGGTACTGCGCCAAGGCCTTCAAGAAGTCCAGCCACTTGAAGCAGCATATCCGCTCTCACACCGGCGAGAAGCCTTATCACTGTATACAGTGTGGACGATCCTTTGTTTCGTCAGGCGTCCTTAAGGCACACCAGCGGACACACTCTGGACTCAAAGCTTACAAGTGTAACATGTGCCAAGCAACGTTTACGACAAATGGATCCCTCACCAGGCACATGGTTGTTCACAGTAGCATCCGTCCATTTAAGTGCCCATACTGCCAGGAGACTTTCCGTACAGCCCTCCACTGTAAGAGGCATATGAAGACGCACAGAGAGGAATCAGAGGAGCAGAGCGAACAAACCAAATCCACTGTGAAGCGCCCTCGGTCATCAATCATCCAGTTATCAGAAGAGCAGGCTGAAGAGCTGGCCAAGGCATCGCCAAGCGAAGAAGTATCTGTTTCAGAAAAGATTCTGATCGCATCTGCTGCGGAAAAGAACCGTGTTAGTGAAATCAAGGACAAGAACGCTGTGGACGAAAATGAACCAAAACACGCACATCAGTGCACGCACTGCTCTAAAAGCTTCAAGAAGCCAAGTGATCTTGTCAGGCATGTCAGGATCCACACTGGTGAGAAACCTTTCAAGTGTGACCAGTGTGGGAAAATGTTCACGGTCAAGTCAACGCTGGATTGTCACATGAAGACACACACAGGAGAAAAGAATTTCCACTGTCACATTTGCTCGTCACCCTTTTCAACAAAGGGCAGCTTGAAAGTGCACATGCGTCTGCACACTGGTGCCAAACCGTTCAAATGTCCCCACTGCGATGAGCGTTTCCGAACATCAGGTCACCGCAAGAGTCATATCCAGTCACACTTCCGCACGGTCGAACCCAAGAAAAGGAAGACATCCACTACAAACCGCACCTCCGAAGCGCTACAGCCAATAAACCTGCTGAACACCACGGATCAGCAGGGCATCGCCGTGGCGAATCAGGCCCAACTGGTGGGTCATCTGAACATTGACCAAACCATGCTCCAACAAAGCCTGGCATCTCAGGCTACAGTATTACCGACCTCTATCGCAAACACCGATACGTTCGCCTCACTTACGGAAGGAGGGATGGCGGCTACTGTGCTGCAAGGCCTGGATGGAATGCAGTTGCAGTTGACCACGACGAGCCTCAGCGGCCAGAATGTGCAGATACATAGTTTAGATCCCAACATCACGGTGCAGATTGATCCAAGCCTTCTCCAGCAGCTCCAGCAGAGTAACATGAACACTGGGGTGATCACCCAGACATTGCAAGCAGACGGCACCCTGAGTCAAGGTGAGGCTCTAACCCATGCAACCCTGCAAACCGGACAGGGTGAAGGCAATATCGCAGAGGCAACGCTGTCGTCAGATTCTCACCAGGGTGACCTCAACTTGGCCCAAGTACAGATCCAGGGCACCAATGCCACAATATTGAACTCCAGCAGTGATGCAAATTTCACCCAAGCCACGCTCACTGCTGAAGAACAGCCACTGGCAGTACAAGCGGCCACTGTACAACCTCCAGTCGCCACCACATCAGCTTCTCCGGTAGACCAGAGCCTGGTGCCAACCACTATGATGACTTCAGCCCCCACCGAACCCACACAGAGTGCTACGCATCCTATCGCTCTCAGCCAGACCACCACGCAGGCAGATTCCAACCTTTTGCAAAACATACAACCCACCAACATCGTCATCAACACGGGAGTCAATGGCACCCAGGTGATCATCAGCCAGGACGCGATAGTTGGCTCCTCAGGGGTGGAGCAGGGGACATTTGAAGTACCTGTGATGCAAGGCATCGAGTCTGCAGAGGCAGCCATCAGTGCAACAGGCGCCGACGCAAGCAGCAGTGAGACGGCAGTGGCAGCTGCTTCGCTGACCAACGAGGGTGCTGCAGAGGTGGAAGGGCAGCAACACAGATGCAGTGAGCCGGGTTGTGAACAGGTATGTGCAGTTTTGACCTTTTTGTCCCAAAAGTTGGTACCAGCCCACTGTGTTTTTCTTGGGCAAAGTTTGACCCCTGCAATTGAAAACAGGGATGACTGGGTTAAGATCTATCATAATCCAATTAACAATGAAATGAGAAGATTGCTCATTTTGAAAACAGCCACTATTCTCCAACATTAGACATCCAATCTCTCAACTTCCTGCACAAATATGAAGATAGTATTTACTGACCTTGATTGACACCCAGAAATTGCACAGAGATCACAGAATCTAGGTCGGGCAAATTCATGAAAATACTCTTAATCATTACAACCCATGTATTACTCTTTGGTTTCCATCATAAAACAGCAAAGAACAGCAATCCAACTCTTTGCTCTCTTCAGTCACGTATTTTGAAATCATTGGCACTGCTACAAAGCGGCTGCCTGATTTCTGTACACATATGAAAATGCATTCTGGGACACATCTATCATAAAGTAATCACAGATTCATATTTTTCACCCAGCACTTCAAAAAAAATTCAGCTGCAGGCCGATAATCCCAACTGACATGCCTAGTGATGGTTTTTTTCCATACTCTGATCAAAATATCAAGATATGCATACAGGCTCAGTCAAGGGATCCCAGGGCCGTAGGGATCAAGTGATAACATCACCCTCAGCATTTTAAAAACCTCCACTCACCAGTCATCTTTCCTCCCATCCCAATGATCGGTGCTCGTAGGCAAAACAAAATTTCCATGGCTTTCGATAAAGAAACATGTAAAGTTGGAAAGCATACAAAAAGATTATAAAGGTCGCAACCTTTTGCAGATGCAATATCCAGGATGATGAGTCGGGGAGAAATGATGGTTAACCCCGGTGACATCAAGACCTGGATGTAATTCTAAATGACAGCCAGACAATAACCAAGGCAGCGCTGAGCAACGTCAGGACGCTGGTCTGGGCACACATTCCATATCCTGTGGCCTTAATGAGTGTCTCTTCTGAATTCATGCAATCCTTACGGCACGAGAGCTTTTAAATTCTTGTTATTTTTTTTCAAGAAGGTTCAACTGTAGATCATACAAAAAACTTCCTGTGTCTATGATTTGACTGAGTACGAAACTGTCAGTATTGTAGCGCATGCTTAAAGGACCAGTAGCTATAACTTCTGATGATTTTCTTTCGCTTTATTGTTTTGTATGTCAATTGCAAGCTGTTGTTCTATTCCTCAAAGCATGTTGAAATACCAACTATTTGATGTGTCTGCACAGCGTCTACACTTGTGAAATGCTCTGTTGTTGTTAACATTTAAGTTCTAGTTCTGACCAGAATGCACAGTCAACAATAACAATACAGCCAACACATACACAGACTGAGTTGACAAGCTGAATAGTGTGTATCTAAACATGCTTTGAAGTAGCAGAAAACACTGTACATGACATTAATAAGAATATAAAATAGTGAAAATAATCATCAAATTTACAGGTACTGGCCCTGTAAGTACCCTTCGATGGTTTATTTTTCCCAGCATATTTCATCTAAATGTTTGACAGGGTCTTACTTGACATTGTGATCACTACAGCCAGAGAACGTTCCTGCTGTTTTCTGTAAATAAGGAAAGTCGATGCAAGCCTAAGAAAATAAAGTCCAGAGCACTTTTTACAAAAGTGTAACATTCTCAGAATGTGAAATGTGCATTGAATGTGTAAGTGGATATTTTTCAATACAAACGAAATGTAGAAAGTGTCAGATTCAAATAAGTATTAAAACGGAGAAACAAATCAAATTCTTCTTGATGCTCTCATTGTTAGATTTGATCACTAACTGATGATTAATTTCTGCTCTGTACTATCCAGGTTCAATTCTCCCAGCTGGCACAGCTGAAGAGGCACTTCCGAGAGCACCACCTAGACTCCCGTCCGTTTGTCTGCACCATATGCAACAAGGGATTCAAACGAGCCGGTCATCTCAAGGAGCATATGCAGACCCACGAACCGGGTACTGCTGCCTCGCGCAACCGACCAACCCCGCATGTCTGTGACACGTGTGGCAAATCGTTTGCAAAACCAAGTCAGCTGGAGAGACACATTAGAATACATACCGGTATGAATATTTTTTGGGCTTTATTCATATTTTCTGCTGAATCCAAACTTGACTGGACTCAATTTGGGTGCAGACTGAAGAGATCAAAACAAAGCTTTAGTGAAAACGATCATCATTCCCTCCATGGATGCCTTTTTGATTGATTCTGTTATGACGATAAGGCAGACACAGAGCAAAAATTCTTTGAAGAATGATATTTTTTGTCAAACTAAAACTTTCATAAATCGACCCAAAAAAAGAATTATTAATCAAGTATCATGTCATTCAAGCTGCACAAATCATCTAACGTGGCCTTCATGTTTTACTTTTTGGAGACACAAGTCCTCCAGATATTTACATCATCTCATAGCCAAATGATATACAAAATGAATAATAGAAAAGCATCATTTGTTCTGTATTCTGTATTTGAAACACATCTACCGGTACCACACATAGAGTACAAAATCTCTATGGAAAAAGACAAGTTAGAGACACATTGTTGTAAATGTCAATAACAGACAAGACAAGACCGTTAAAAGTGAAAGTTATTTAGCTTACAATTTCAATAAAACTTTTCATTGCCACAACCTAGTCCGTTCAAAGTCCTGGCACTGCACATGTTGTGCTTGGACCAGTACATATTAGGAATACCGGTAGTTGTTGGAGAATATAAACGTCGCCTTGTTTTGCACACAGGTGAGAGACCCTTCCAGTGTGATGAATGCGACAAAGCCTTCAACCAGAAGAACGCTCTGCAAGTCCACAAGAAAAAACACACGGGAGAAAAACCGCATAAATGTGAATTCTGTGAGATGGCCTTTTCACAGAAAGGTAAGATACATGCCACTGTCTCTGTACCTTTTTGATACTCTCAAATATTTCCAGAAGATACCTGTAGGAGTTGTAGATTTTGGTAGTGTGCGCCTCAAAACTCAAAGACTTCTGATTTTTGTACAAGCTTTGTCTGGGAAACTTTTAACAATCCCATTTAAAAAGCAAGAATGAAGGGGGTCACTGAGCAAATTTTATCACTGGAGAAACAACTTACCAAAGATTTACCATTATTTGAAATTCAAAATGGCCACCATCCATAACATTATGAGAAAACTGAATTTCAATTTCCACAAAAACAAGACAAGCGTTCATAATTTCCATAATGTTGTGAAATGTGTCCGTGCAATCAGCACACCAGTAAAATACTGTAAAAATTGTAGGGTCTAAATATCTCTCCCAAAGACACATCCGACCAGAAGTCAGAAAACTTTCCTGGTAACCATTGTTGTCAGTGCTTTGAAATACACCTTCAATCATTATTGTCAGCAAGGATAATGCTTTAAACCTTTCTGAATTTTTGAGTTGCAAAAGCTTTACTGGTCTCGATATCAGCTTTGGTCTCACTCAGAGTGTTTCAGGGAGCCCAATGTGCATTGCTTTCATGGTGGCAATACTGTATAAAACAAATCAAGAATTTCTGAGGTTTCAGAAAAGCTAATCTGGTACAGGCTCCAATGTCAGAGTACAGCTACACTGTCTTAACCCTTTCACCCCCAGTTCCCTGTATACAGGTCCAACTTTACCATAGAAAACAATGGATTTGGGACAAACCATGGTGGTGAAAGGGTTAAATTTGAGGTGGCTGTACTAAGGAATTCCATATAACACTGATTGTGATTCTTACAATGTAAATATTAGTTATGGTACCTAAAGAAAAATTGGTCATTACATGAAGGGCTTGGCTGATAACACAGAACTCTCTCTTAATGGTAAAAAAATTGGGAGAGTGAGTGTATGTAATATTTGTGCAGTCAACAGCTGAGTCATCAAAGCAGAAAACTTAGAAATATCAAAAAAAGACATGCATGGCATAGTTACTGAATAAATTCTAAGCACTATCTTGCGTTTTTTAATCAGAAATGTAATCACCATTGTTGAAAATATGATCTTCAAGATGTTAATTTCTTTCCTTTATCTCCGTGTCCACATGCCTTGGTGAACTCCAAACCTCCTGAGTTCCTACTTGGAAAAAATTACTGACTTGAATCAGCTTAGTTTTGCTGATGATTTTAATATCTTAGATCAAATGTGAGATAGATAGTAAGCTGTATTAATGTTGTATCCCTTGGATGTCTCCTCTCTGTTAGTCACTCCGTCATGAAAAGCGGAAACAGATTTTTGTTGAAAAAAATACCATCTGTCAACTCTGTTGACGTGATGCGTCAATGAGACAAAGTGATGATATGATAATTGTGAAATATCTGGTGAGAATGTCACCGTAATCGTTAGCATTCAATGAAGTGAAAAAGACAGTTTGATCCTTGTAAAGTACAAATTTGTTTGTTTTTGTCAAGGAGAGGAACTATTTTATCAAAAAAGATGTTCAGTGTTTGTCTCATTATGCATGTGCCAGTGTCCCTCTTCCTGCAAGTTGAACTCTTATTCCACCAAGTTCATGTTTCACCATCAGGTCAAGTTGGTTATAAAACCAGTGTCAAGCATAACATGTCCCATCTGTTGCATTTTGACAAAAACTTGAACATTAAGGCCCCTGAAACGTAGATCCCATCGACATTGGTTTCACTGACAAAAATGCTATACCTCATACACCAGTAGGTGAATGATAAGTATAGGTTTTAGCTCAATACAGCTTTTTACTGACTTGACAGATCTGGCAGGATAAGTAAGGGGTAATAATCTTAACCTATCAGAAAGCTGGGTGTTAACACTGAAAAGTAGTGTGTTGTCATTATCATTGTCATCTGTTTGATCTTTGAAAGACAGTAGCTGCTACTATTTTGATAACATTTTCACCATTTTTGTTGTGTAAAACAAAATTAATACATTTTCTAATTTTATTCCTGAAGTATTACTAATACGATGTGCAACATTGTAGTTATGTGTCTACAATATGCAATGCAGTAGTCGACAAATTAATTCTGGTCAAGTGTAAAATTCAGTGGTGAACACGAATATATTTCACATTACATACGTACAGGCTGTTCAACTTGAAATGAACACACGGCATACACTTTGACATAATTTTTGGAGTAATATAAGAAAATGTATTTCACAGGCAGCAAAAACGTTATACAATAGGTCACAATCACGGTTCAGCTAATGGGGCTTTAATAAGCAAACTGTGAAAAATATATACGATGACATTATTTGAAAACTGCACATGAATGAGATGTGGTTCGAAAAGACACTTGGAGATGTGGCTCACTCGTATGCTCTGCTTTTGCACAGGGGTGGTATTTTCACTGTGTCTGTGCATCAAGAGGGACATATCTTAGAGCCGCCTATTCATGAACCAGCGTCTGTGAAATATATCCACAGTGTCAGTGATGTGCTCTGTCAATGAGAATTAATTGCATTCAGTCTGGAACACATTCATTTCACTTCAAATATTACCCTGGATACAAGAAGTTAATACCTTGGCATGACCCAAAATGTGTGCTGTCTGACCCCCATGACCCTTATTTGCATTTTGTTGACCCCCGGTGACCTTGATTTACATTCAATGTGACAGATCAGTGGAGTAGGGTTTTCCGGTCTTGCTACAGTTTGCTTGGCTGTTTAATCTTCAAATATGATTATGTAGGCCTAATTCCTCAAATCAGTGCAGAAACAGTTCTTTCCCGAGCATACAAAAATAAAATCTGATATGATATTTTATGATGTCAAAAAAAAATGATTTATTGATACCATTGGTTGAATTTCTAAATGAAGAATGTAGATGATTTTTTTTTCAAATGAATTTTTTTCCCATTTTACCTTTGCTATTTCTTAAACCTTTATGTTTGGTTTATAGCTCATTTACCAACCAAACTTTGCTGAAATCCAAGTTACATGTATATTATTCCAAAGTTCCCAGACCTACTCAAAGACACTGCACAAGTACCTAGAAAGTAATCCTAATTGAAGAAACTTGATTTCAGGAGACTTGCTCGTCAGGGAGAAATCGTCAGAGAAAAACTGAGATTTGTTTTACTTTTTATGAAAATCATACTGCTTCTCCCCCAATGTTGTAAACCCTGTTAACAGCCATCATCTTGTTTGCATTATTTTGTAGATGTCACCCAGTTTTGTTCCCAACGTGAGAATATCTCTCTCTCTCTCTCTCTTACTTTTTAAAGCATATGGTTCATCTTTCAGGGAAATTATGAGTCGAGTTTCCAAGCGATGCATATATAATATGTTCAAAATAGCAGTGTTGCCATTTTTAGCCAGACTCTTGATAAATTGACTAACTATAACTTGATATTGGCCGGCTATTCTCTCATGTTTGCTGGCAAACATTCCTGTCAGACATTGTCTCATCCTCGGGTAGAGTTGACTTTTCAGATCCTCAGATTCAGATCCTCAGAGCCTCAGATTCAGATCATCAGATCTCAGATCTCAGATCCTATAACTTCAGATGCAGATTCAAATTTACAAGCCTTTTACAATACCCGTTTTAACAATATGATTGCAATATTTAGAATAATAATTTGAATATGACATATACAAGGCAGTTATGAAAACAAAATAGTCTACATATTAAAACATTTTCGCTTAATAAGTTTCAACGAACACGGGTCTACAATTACAGATTAGCTAACTTGCTTCTTCCGACCCTGAAATTCTGATTTAGCCCGGGGTCACTGGCCTCCAACATGGATTAGTTATATCCCCTCGCCATCAATATTACGAACGATGGTAAAATACGGACATGCCAATAGCCAGCATTTACATGATCGTCGCGGTCTTGATCGTTCGATCGCTGGTGTGTTTATCTCTATGTCTCTATGTAGAGGTAAGGTTCACGTGATGACATAAATAACAAGTCGAATCATTGCGCACACTGTCTTCGACTGATGACGTTCTGATTCTGAGATCGAAGTTTTTAAGTTAAAGATTTAAGATAGAAATAAAATAATTCTAAAACCTTTTCAAATCTAAATTATATTTTATTTATCAGTATATTACATCAAACTTTGAAAGTTGTGAAATTTTAATTCGGAATCTACGTCTGAAGGTATAGGATCTGAGGTCTGAGATCTGAGGATATGAATCTGAGGATCTGAGGATCTGAATCTTAGGATCTGAAAAGTCAACTCTACCCTCATCCATGGGGGTGGGGGGGGATGGGGTGTTTACATCATTAAATGAAATCCTCTTTAGCTTGATGACCATGAATAACTGTTTTGCTACTTAATTTGCAGTATGTTTGAACATTCTCTGATTTTGGCTGGCTATTTTATGATTATGGCGATTCCCCCCTCCCCCCAAAAGTCTCATCCATGAAGAGTGAATATACCTTCTGTGAAATCCTTGCCTTTTGCCAAATGCCTATATCAATGACCAGTAATTTGCAACCTGTTTGAACACTCTGAATTGTGACTTCTGTTCAACATGTGATTAGTATGAAAGATTTTAAGATACATTGTGTTGTTGTGTACTTTGTATCACCCTTTGTTACAATGATCTAATGTACATTTGTCAATTGTTTATCATGGACAGGAAACTTGAAAACGCACATCAAACGAAATCATTATCCGGAGTCATCTTGGCAGGAATCGGAGGAGAATCCTGATGCTATGGCTACCTCCGAAGTCCCTATTGATGACGGAACCGCCGACAGTCGGCAAGAACACTCGGAGCAACCTCCGCCCAACGACGAAGGCATAGACCTGGAAGGGGTTGTTACAGATTTCTTCCCAAGATAGTGCCGGGAAGGAAATTGCTATTAGTTGACCGAGTTACAGTGTAATATATGTTGATTATCCTGATCCAGTGCAGTTCGCAGTGACCTCTTTGATGCTAGAGCTGTCACTGGCAATACCATAATTTACCTAAAGTTGAGCTGACGCCTTGTATGCCCAGCAGCTCTCAACACACGGCCACGGACTGCCAAGCACAAAGTATTTGAGAAGAAGACGTGGATTGCCATTTGTAGAGGAATTGCTGTATAAAAATTGTGAATTATTTGCCGGTGTGGAAACTTTGTTTATTTATCCCGTTACTGTTTCACTTTCACTGTTAAAGCAATTTGTCTTCTCAGCTTGATCAGAATTTTATGTCCCATGTGAGCATTTTGGAGACAGTCATAAGTCCAACAGACTATCTTTAAAGTTTAGTTGAGTTGAGGTGAACATTCAAAGGGCTATGTTTTTTGCAGTCCCAAGGACAATTGAATTAATATAAACACAGTAAAATGAAATTAGACTTGATAAATATTAATAAGTCTATATTATTTCCAAAACAATTTCATTGTTTAAATTTGTTTGAGTCTTCAGATTTGTTTGTTCATGGTTCGTTTCCTAAGCGTTTTATGCACATTCATGAATAAAAAAGGCTTTGTCCTTCAGGTTTTTGCAAGCTGAATATCTATGATGTATTTTTAGTGAATGAAATTGCCCTGTGGAATATACAAGTGAAATCTATAAGTTCTATAGTGTTCAGATTTCACATGGAAATGTGTTCACGGTTTTGAAGTTTTTCTTCTGTATTGGGATAATTTTTACCGTTATGATGAATTCTGGGTGGAGACAGAGAATGATCTACCTAGCTTTTCAAGTTCCATACTGTCTCCCACAAGACAGATGCAATGATATTCAATATGTATATTGTCTCCACCACATCAGATCATATCATATCATCCTCTCTTAAAGTTTCACCTTTCTTCTTCTTTAAAATTCATCTCTTTATGTCTGAACAGTTGCAAAAGTTATAAAAATTGTTCAAATTTTCAAATTTCAGGCACTTTTTATCAGTAAAATGTTAGCCCAATCTCTGTCCTTTTTGATCTCAGATTTTGATGAAAGTGTGACATTGTCAAAAAAAATTTATAATTATTGAATCCATTCCATTCAGAAGCCAGCCATACCGTGACCTTTCAACTCAGCATTTTTGATGTAACTGTACTGTTGTATGGCCAGACTTACAATAGCAACTTAGGGGCATAGAGGTTTAAACTGTGTACATTGCTTCGTATGTCTGGCTTGTCTTTGGAGGTCAACTGTCAAGGTTTCTTTTGTTTTTCAATATGAACTTTGTACACCTATAGAACTGGAATTTGAAACCGAACATGGGTATAATATGGCGTTTGGCCAAGAGGAACAGTAGACTGAAATCTTATGTTAAGTGTAGTTTCCTAGTGCACCAGAGAGATAGCTGCCAAAACTTGATGAACCTTGTACATACATGCCTGCAAATTACCTTTAAAGATAGAATATGCCTCCAGGACAGATATTCAGACTCTCAAACTTTTTTCATATGATTTTTTCAAAAGCTTGTTTCCCAAAATCTAACTTTTTAATTTTTCATCATAGCGTTAACACAGGGATGGCGGCCATTTTGAATATCAAATATGGGTAAATTTAAGGTAATTTGTTTCCACAGTACCAAAATTTGCACAGTGACCCCTAATTTTTATGCTTGGTTTTGAAAGAGAATGGTTTAAAGTTCTGTTGAGGAAAGTTTGAGCAAACGTTAAGTCCTTCAATTTCAAGGCATATACTATCTTAAAGGCTGCCGGGGATTTCATGCTTTGTACCTTTGCTTTGTGCCTGCAACTATTTTGTGGTTGTTGCCATTTACGAAAACTGAAGTTGATGTTGATATTTCACTATACTTGATCAACGAATATCATGTTATTTTGTGCTATCATATGGAAAACGACCATATTTTTTGTGACTTGCTGATTGCACTTTGGCCTGTAGAGGGCGCTTCACCTGCAGCTACTGATATCCAGTTTCTGCAACTAGGTATCACTTTTCCTATTCTTCCAGAGCTACGCTTACACTATTACGAAAAATGGTAAATTTATATCTAAAAATAATCAAATGAAACCTTAGTATCCCAATTTTCAATTATCATTCCATTTTTAATCAGAAAACTTGTAAAAAGGCTTTCTATCTCATGAAATTCCCCCTCAGACAATATCTATACTGATTCTTGTATAGCTTGATCATACTACATCATGTACGATCTCCGTCAGTTTTCTTAGCCTATCAAGTAAAAGAAGATAAACTTGGCTTCTGCAAGTAAAGACAAACCTCTGAGCAACTGATAGTCTATACTTTCTTATTTTGTGTATGACGCAAAAAGAAAAATTTTTTATGTCCAACCTGCATCATGTAAATGCTGCAGTAAGTCTGCACCATGCACCATGCAATCTGAATGTACTTACACATTTCACACGGCATAGCAACATAGGAAAGCAAAACTTCAATGTCAAATCATAGTGAGTTTGGATTTCCATTCATCGCGTAACAGAATCATTATCGTCCAAATCCTGAACAAAATGCATACTGCAGTCTGTTTGATTGTAGCCAGCTATCTGGGAAAGGGTCGAATCATCCGCAGAATTTTTTTTTACAATCCCAGTGATAGATCTGAGGCCATGTCAAGTTACATGGATGGTCTATTTCCCTTATATCTTGAAACTATTACAAAACATATATCCATAAAAGTAATAACCATTGCTGGTTTACGATCTGAGAATCCAATCAGTAGATCTGTGACAATGATAGTTAATGGTGAGTCAGATGCTGTACACTGACCTGTTACGAAAATGGTATTTGTAAAAAATGATCCTAATTTGCATTGTGCTGTATACCTTCACTACGTGATACAAGCTTTCTAGAGACCTTTTATTGCAAATGATAACTTTTATTTCAAGTCATACCTTTGAATTATATACAGGATCACTCAAAGGAGAACCACGTGCCAAAAGAGTCATTGTATCGCTTGGTTGCTATTTTTACTACCAATTGAAGAATTTACTTAATTCATCGTGTTTTAGGCAAGGATTCACCCTTTTCCTGTCATGCAGAGGAGATGGTTCAACCACAGAAACTTCCGTCAGATCTTCCATTCCTATTTTGCTGTAAAGAGGTCAAAGTTCAACCAGTGGAACTTTTTTAGACCTTTCACCCCATTTTGCTGTGCCAAGGTCAAGAGTTCAACCAGAGACACTTTTCCTACATCTTTCATCACCAACGTAAAGTTGGCGTCATCCTCATCCTCATCCTCAGCCTCAGGTGACCTTTCTAGCTGACGCTGAATATGACGCTACTCAGTGTCAGCTTCAGCGTCGTATCCGAAGATTGCCGAAGTTGCGCTATAAAATTCGCCCAAAACTTAAGAAAATAACAACTACATTCTTTCTCAACTTTCTTTTGAATCGTAAAACTGGTTCGTAGGTAATATTTTATTGTTAGAATATCTCATACAGACTAGTTCTTTGGAAATGTTGGTAATTTCAGTCCATGGATCCGCGGATGTGTTTGTTGGTATCCTCTCAACTCTTGCGTTAAGATTTTCCAAAAATTGGTGCAAAAAAGTATACGTGGTCCGAAATGTGTAAAAATCGCCACCATGAGAGGCAATTTTTATAATTATTATTTAATTATTCAGAGGACATATAAAACAATTAACTCGTATAACTATGACTTGAGGCCTGAAAAGTCAACGTATTAAACATACAACCTTTGAACTTTAAGGAAATTAAGGGCTAAGAATATTGCGTTATAACTACATCGTGAGAAACGGATATTAAGAGGAGAGGTTACTAAATATTATGAAATACATACCCCACTGTGTTTTGATTAACATTTACAGTGATATGAAACTTGGAGCACATTTTTAAAGTCGTTTTTAAACTTTTGTTCCATCAGACACATTCGGGAATAATCGGATCTGACGCCGGTGAAGCTGACGCTGTAGCGTCATCCTCATCCTCATTTTCGCGTGACCCCTGAGGCTGAGGATGAGGATGAGGATGACGCCAACTTTACGTTGGTTCTTTCATCCCTATTGTTGGGTATAGAGGTCATAGTTCAACAAGTGAAAATTTATTTTTGAATCTATGACCCCTATTTAACTGTAGAGTGGTCCAGCATTTTCACAGAAATCACTGAGGTTACACCACAGGGTCTCGCGAGCAATATTCGTCTATACCAAACTGAAGTGGTGAACAGGTTGAAGTTTTAGATGAATATTGTCGAGAAGGGAAAGAAAAATGAGAAACTCCTCTTCAAAAGGTGACTTAAACACTGTCACTATGTCCATTTGTAAAAGAACATACCATCTTCCCTACCCCCTCCCCCAAACTTTTTATGAGTGTCAGAATCATCATCACTTCTTCTGTTGATGGTTTTATTTATCCCACCTCAAAATTTTTTTGTCAAGATTTGATGTCTTTCATGTTGCACTGAATATTATAACCCCTAAACATTGCTAGAATCCATATGGTTCAATAAACTGGAACCTCTATAAAAGATTTAGGGTGTTGTGTGCATCCCTTCTTGTGAAAGAATCCAATTGGAGGGTTGCAGGAGCTCTCTGAAGGAAATGTTTAGAGATTGAAATTGTGGCTTCATGCATAGGCAAACATGCATTGACACCATACATAGTACTAAGGTAGTATGCACCTCGAATGTGAAAGACTTAAACTTTTGCTCAAACTTCACTGAATTAAACTTTCAACCATTCTCTGATCAACATAAAAATCGGGGGTCATCTTGCAAAGTTTGGAACTAGCGAAACAAATATCCAACCATTTTGCAATATTCGAAATTCAAAATGGCTTCCATTTCTGTGTTAACTCTATGGGGGAAAATTCAATTTTGGATTTTCGAAAAAACTAATCTGGTGAAAGTTTTTCATTCTCCAAGAGCTTTAAAATGAGCCCCACAAGTGGTAGATCAGAAAAGAATTATATAACTTAGAGAGTCTGACTGACTGTCCCCGAGGTGCGTTCTACCTTAAAGTGCAAGTGCCCTATTTGCTGAACAACTGTGCATATCAAGGCATGCATTTCACTCTAGTACTTTTGTAGTGTATGTCGCAATTGGATTGATCAACATATAGCCTAGAGAGCTCTAAACCAGGTGCACATGTGACCCAGGTGTACATGTTTATAACCAATGACAGTGAAGGTGTAAATACTACTTGTATTCATATTTTGCTTTTCAAACTTTACAGTTCAAAGCTTTGTCTTATTAGCAATACATGAATGATTATTACTTCTCTGAATTCACTGCTTCATTTTAAGGTGTCTTCTATGTTTCCATGACAACATTCCTCATATTCTGGATTTGCACTGCTGTCAGTGCATACAGCATGATTAGCCTGTTTTTACACATACTCTTGCAGCAGACATAATTTATGCAAATTATGCAAATGTAATGTGAATATTCATGTACTGCACAGTGTGCATTCCATATGTACATATGGACAGATCCACTGCCCTTGATCACTCCCTAAGTCAATTTTAAGGTATCATTGACTCCTCAAACCGGAACACTAACAGGAAGTTTTAATTTTTGTCCTCAAACTTTTTTCAAGGAAACGTTAAATCATTCTTCTTCATCAACAGAGAATAAAAATCACAAGCAGTATACCAGCAAAGTGTTGTGAAAAATATGAGCATCCCAAAACTGTCCTCGGTTTATTTTACATTAAGAAGTATATGTATGCTGAAGGGTTTTCATTTCTGTACTTGACAAGGGATAGTTCTGTGTTTCAGTTGTGTCCAAACTTATTCCCACTTTTGAAAATCCTGTGTACAGCCACTGCTAATAAGAGATACTTATTTTACTACAAGTACAATTGTTTTTATTTATGTATAGTTATGTAGGTTAATATATTTCATGCTCTTTTCAGCAAGTTATGTTTTGCAATGTTTGTCTGACTTAGACTCAGCAGAAATGTACCACACATACCATGATTTGAAAAACGTTTTTGGTGGCAACTTTGTTTCATGAAGTTTGCAATTTGCATCCCAGACATGCATTTGCCAGAGTTACAAATGCTCAGCATTTATATGAAATTATTTTAAATATTTATGACCGTGAAACAAAAATGCACCTGATATAGATGAAGCTATAGGCATAAGAAAATAATTTTAGAGATCATTAGGTGCTCTGCAAATACAAAGAATGTTTCTGTCTCTCCTGCCTTTCAAATCCATTCACTGATATACAGCTCTGACTTTTTTACTCTGTTCACCCCTAAATCTCTGTGGACAGGTCCACACACACCATTGACAAAAGCAGGCACGGACCAAACCATGGTGCTAAAAGGGTTTAAACATTCAGAAGTGGATACTGCAGAAAGGGTCCGTGATTTATTAATACCAATGTTCATATATTCCATTGTAAAGTTTTCTTTCAAATAGTATTTTTTAGAAAGCTCAACTGCCCCAAGGTATTGTATTTCAGTTTGCGTCTGTTAGAAGAATTTACCGTGGTCTCTATGAAAGGTTGTTATTGCCAAAAAAGTAAGCTTCTGAAGAAAAACGATGAGGTAGGTTTTTTTATGTCTAGCATTATATAAATCTTCTCAAAATTCATTACTAGCCTCAGGACATCACTTCAAAATAATCATTGAAATATTATTTATACTGCCAACACCAGTTTCAACAGTAATCATTGAGTTTACAGTGGTTTTTGGTGTTTCCATGGTTAAGGAAGATTATTGTGTTACGTTTCAGGGCTTTTGGTATCCCTAACTGTTGCCATGGTTACATGTATTGCCTCTATTTCTGTGTACCTTGCAGTTTGTCTGAGAAGACGTACAGTTTCAGTGTCTTTAAATTTTATTTTTTTTGCCAGACATACAAGAAATGAGTGATTGTATACTGGTATGAGACAAGTCGATTGGAGCTTTAATAAAGATTGAAATGCTGTACAGTGAATTACATATCTTCTAGTTAAATTTGTTTAGGGGTTTTAACCAAACCAAACCCCAAATCTTGCTGGTTTGAGTTCTAATTTGTCTGTGTTGCTTCAATTCAAAGTAGATGTTCATGACTCATTAGCGGGACAACCGGTTACATTCATGGAACACTTTTATAGAATACAATAAAATTTGATGGCTTTGTGCCTGACGTATTCACAAGAAACTTGTTTGTGTGTGTGTGTGTGTGTGACTGACATCAGTCGCTATGGGTATTTTTGGTTTACCATACAAGCTGTCAAAGTCCACAAACAGAATTACTGTTAGTGTCGTTGAAATATTGCAACTATTTCGGGACAAATCATTATTTATTCTTGAAACTTCAGTGGCAGATTAATATCCATGCACTTTCAACGTGCAAAATCATTTCATCATTGCTGTAAAATAAGCAAAGGAAACAAAAAGTGAATTTCTCAGAGTAGTAAGAGTGATCTTATATCAAGAGGCATGAAAGCAGAAGGGAAATTCGTTATAATTTAACTAAAATAATTGCATTTGCATTCATCCTTAGTTCAAAGCAACTGATAATATATACATGGTTATTACTTCGGACAGCGCCCCCAGTGGTGATTATGATTCGGGTGCCTGAACCGTACGGGTTTTATATCATCTCTTCGGATTTGATCGATCTAATTTAAAAGAGGGATTGCATAAGAATTATCTTTGGTTATATTCATTAATGGTCACTTATCAAAGACTGAACAGTGACAATGTGTAGTACCCATCCGATGAATGGACTATTTAGACCATCAGACAACTCTTACAAAAGTTGTACCTCGAACGGTTTTGGTTTTCTTTTTCCACTTCACGGTAGTTCCAAACAAAACTCCCGTCTTGTTGTTTAATGTGAACTTTAAAGGACAAGTAGCTGTATAACCATTGATGATTCTTCGACTATGTTTGTTTGTTTGTTTTGTACGTCCATGGCAAGTTCTTGTTCTACTCCCGAAAGCGCGTTACAACACTTCCTAATTAGGCTGTATACATTAGCTCACAAACAGCATCTAGACGAACAAAAATTACTGTTATTGCTTACATTTGAGTTGTTGTCTAGACCCGAATGCACTCATCAACAATAACAATGCCGTCTACAATTGTACAGCCGGAGTTGACGAGTTGCACACTGTTTATGATAAACAGTGTTATAGAAAGTAGAAGAAGAAAATGCATTGACATATAAAATCAAAAATTGAAAAAACAATCACCAAAAGTTACAGGTACTGGCCATTCAATATTTAGCGATGATGATCAGACGATCGTCTGAGCCACAAGCGTCAAATACTTAACTCTATAGGGAGGCAGTCGTCGGAACTGCGCGTGTGCGACTTTATTGTTTACAAACAATGTATTTCATGCATGATGTCTAGATGTATCACGTCAACATAGCTGCAATATTTAAATTTTACGGTATTCATCGTTAACAAACACGTTTTAACTTTCATCAATCGCCAACGGACCCTAGATACAGCGTTTGCATCGGTCGTAGGGGTCCCTGGCAACCTTTGAGCAGAGTTCCGACGACTGCCCCCCCCCCTTAAGGGAGCCGTCAGCATTTACGGCCGGGGGGTCACTCAAAAATTAAAAACTAAAAGAGGGTTGCTCTAAATATGGCGAGAAAGAAGGGGGTTACTCACCTTTTGGTGCAAAATGAATTGAAACACCCTCTTTGATTGCACCATTTCACACATAAAGTTCTCAAAATTTTCGATGCGGGAGGGGGACACCCTCCTCTTGCGCTCTCCCCCTTCGGTTATTCTAACAGTTTTACTTAGTCAAAAATACAAATTGAAAACACCTCTCATATTGCACCAGCCTGCACCATTGCACACATCAATCTCTCAAATTTTTCCACGCAAGAGAGGGTACAGTCTCCTCTGACACCTTCCTCCTTAGCCTCCCCGGCGTGTGTTCTCCCCTGTACTTTCAAATTCTGCCCTGTCAGATGTCTTAGTGAAAACCCTAACCATCCAAAGTGAACAATACTATATGGTTGGATACTGGTTATAGCGTGAGCATTTATATCTACATTTTGTTGTGACTTTGAATTTCATTTTGTTGGTCTCACCATTTTCAACTATCATGCGATTACCAATGATAATGTAGCAGGGTACAGGATATGAAAGGTCTTCACTATTTCTGTCATTTTTGTAAATTTTACAAATATTTAACTTTTCTAAGAGAGGGGGGGGGGTCAGTCGAAATTTCTGTGTTAGAGAGGGGATGTTACTCAAATTCATCAGGGTTGGCACGGGGGTTACTCGAAATTTCAGAGTTTCCCATGAAATTCCTCCGGACCCCCCCCCGGGCTGTAAATAATGGCGCTCCCTACGTTTAAATCCGCTTTCAGAAAGATCTGCTGTTGTTCGCTCTTTTCCAGATAATCTTCCTGGAGTACGAACCCCTACAGTAACTTGCATAAGCTACATAGTCGAAAGTGTGGGCACAATATCAAACAGGATAACTTATTATAAATAAATTGAGAAGGCTCTCGACGTAGGAAAATTTTGCATCATTCCTATCATCGTCACGAGATATTGGTACGTTAGGAAGCGCTGATCATGCTTTCTAGTTTAACTGTCTGGTTTATTGTTTTGCTCGCTGTGATTATTAAACGTTGGCATGGCTTTCCGCGGTGTTATGCACATGCCCTCTACCAGGGGCTCATTTTAATTGATGAACATAACTGCAGATGTCCATCGGTGTGGACGTAGACAATTTCGGCATATCAATTGGTCGTAGAGGGCGTCGCATATTTCTGAAGGTAATATTTCAGAAAGAAGGATGACCGGGAGGATGACTGGGAAACACATCCCAGCACATCCCCCTCTCCATGTTCTCGGAGGTTGGGGTGGGGGTCGGCAGAATGATGCTGCTTTATCATAAAGGAGCAAAATCGCAGACCTATAGAGGGGAAATATGAATCACATTTCCGCAAGACGTGTTCACACAGCTGGATGTCACGCCTGGGCTCCCTGGCAATAGGTAGTGAATGCATTGCTCGCACATTGCGGCAGGCTGCTATCGGTGAGACAATTTTATAGATTTTTCATAATGATTTTAAATACTGCTTCAGCTTCCCGTTATTTTATCCATTTTCTAGAAAACATTGCCGCAGCCACGAGCAACACTTTTCAATTTCCACAACTTGAAAAAATAAACATGGCAATTTACCAGAAATTTACAAATCTACTTCTTTTCCATTGACTACCATTCATGAGAACTAATCTTGGATGGTTGCTTGAGGTGAAAAGTATTATTTTAATTTTCTTGTCACCTATTTTTGCAACAGAAAAAGTCATCATTGGCATACAATCACGATTTTCCTTCAAACATAAAATACCTGAATTGATAAACCATGAGGAAAAATATAACTTTATATTTGATTCGTCCCAATTGCGCTAATTAGCGCCCTCTTAATGGGTCGATGCCGTTTTGATCATGCATGTCCCTGATGTGGTAGTACAATAATGCTCAAGAATAGCAAAACAGATACTCTGAAGCTCGTTCAACGATGACACGTCAATTGTACCGCAAAGAGTCCGTTTCTTTCGGAAATAATGAGCATACACGCAATATATAACTTTCCGGAGGAAATACTCGTAGTCGTAGGGAAACCAGCAAAATTAAGGAAGGGGCAGAATAAAAAGGGAGGAATGGAAACACAATTCCAGAGTACTATGACGATCCTCCAACTTTTCACTCAATGAAAATCATACTGATAAACCACTCTGAAAGGAGCAAAACGTTCTTTTATAAACCAGTTTTCCGAGATTATCCAATTAAAAAGCTGTGTTTCAATGAAATGACTGATGATCACAAAGAGTTAGCGTTTGTGAACGAAATAATGCTGGCTGTAAAAGTGTTGGAGTGAGAAATGGGAGCTACAGTTGACTATCGTTGGGGTACTAAAAAGGCAGACGATGGGTAGGGGGAAAAGACTTCAGGCAAATCAATCAATTTAACCTCAGACTCTCGAGAAATTTTTCTCGAGGTCTATGATGTAACTGATTTATCTTGGTTCGTATATTGATTTTTTGATTGTTTGCCTGGTCTATTCGTATGTATAACAAATTGATATTTTTGGTTGAATTTCAATAACCTTTTTGCTGCACACGTCTAATTACCTTGTTCTCGATGGTCAAATTTACGTCAATTGTCATATGGGATGTGTGCAAATGCACCAAGGGACACAAATTGTTCATATTTTGTGCTATAGACTACAATGTATGGTGAAAATCAAATCAAATTAAATCAAATCAGCTTAAAATACAAAAATCAAATATCTTGTACGCAAATGCCATTCTTATCGCCATATTATGGTTAATAACATTCATATCAATCGTCAAACATATATAAATGTAATTATATAGCAAGCTTTGTATTGGGAAAAACCGTTCATAGATTTTACCAGAGACAAGCATGTTTGGTTAAATGGCACTCAAGAGTGAAATTCAAGAATCGAATTTCTTGTTCGCATATGCACTTTTAATGACTATGTTCTAGTGAAGTAAGTTTATATCAATTGTCACACTAAATGTTTTTGCCGACACGGGGGGGGGGGCTCTGAAAATTTTAGTAACCTTATTTGGAAGGAGGAGCTGTAAAAATATGACAGAATATTTTCTCTGCTACCCCCTTGCCGTCAATTGTGCTCGTTCCCAAATATGTTGTAGAAAAAGTAAATTTTTCCAAATTAAAATGTTTTTTATTCGCAAAGAATTGGCTTCATCTGTGGAAAGTGAGTGGCACAGATTTTTTATTGTCTGAATTTGTTCTCAACCATCTCATCTGCAGCGCTAATGTTGTTAACGCTAAAGTTGCCCTTTGCCTGATTGCCTTTGAAAAAAATCCAGCCAAGGATGGCAGAAAGACAAAAGAAAAATGTCAGGAAATGTGACGTAAATAAAATTAATGAACGCACAGTTTACTTCAAGTCTTTACATTCAATTTTCAGCCCCCCCCCCCCCCCGGCGCCCCATTTAAACATCTTTAAATGTATGTGTACGCGAATAAAAAGATTCCGAGTCCTCTGAGCGGGCAAGCGAAAACAAAGATGCAAGAATTCAATCAACTGAAAAAAAATCTTGGTGAAGCAGGGAGAAAAAA
Source organism: Ptychodera flava (assembly GCF_041260155.1). NCBI lineage: Eukaryota > Metazoa > Hemichordata > Enteropneusta > Ptychoderidae > Ptychodera > Ptychodera flava. The sequence goes on along the minus strand of NC_091940.1, from coordinate 18,946,387 downwards.
TAATGCTCCGGAGTCAATCTTTCACAGCCCCTCCACCCCGACCCCCACCCCTTCAGAATGTCAAATGCCCACTCCTTATTTGAACGCCTGTCTTTCACGTCCTCCCAAGCGCCTGTAGACATTCACGGTCTTCATCTGGAGTGACCGTTACAGATCTCATGTGTGGATGTCACACCATATAAATAATGGACTCTACGGTACCACACTGGTTTTTTTCTTTCTGTTCATGTGAAGAAAGATAGAGCTGCCGTCACGCACGGAAATCGGTACCTTCAAAAGATAAGAGTTGATCGTATGTTTCCTCACGTATGTGACACATCTCCCGCCCCTCAAAATGTACAGGCAATGCGAAGTTTGAAATCTTTGAATTTTTTTATTGAAGGAAAAAGAGGAACCCTTCGATTATCGTTTGAATGCACTTTTGAGCAGTTTTAAAAGAATAAAATATACAACTATTATTTTAGACCGAATGTCCTTTGTAAATTTGTTGCTCTGTATAGGTTACACATGTGCAGTTCTATCGATATTTGTCCGTCAAGTCATATGATTGGTTGGCAAGGTGGTACACGTCAGAACATGGTCGGCAAAAACAATCCCTGGCGGCATAAACGGTGATGGGTTTCAACTTCCCGAGGAAAGGGCATCGAAGTGTCACGGTGGTGGTGAGCTTGTTCAGCGGCGAGCAGCATGTACAGTCTTCCCGGTAGGTCAGCGTTTGGTCGTAATTGCTCCAGAAGGGCTGACTGCGCGACGGACACGTCCCCCGGCACGCCGTGGTCGGGATGATTCTCGGGGAGCAACCAGGGTAACTGACGACCATCTGGGCCATGACGCGGTGACACTCCGCCGAGGACGGCTGGGGATACGTTACCATGACAACGAGTGTCACCAAGAGTACAATTCTTTGCGTTGACACTGATAAATCCGCCATCGCTATTCGCCTAGTATAGCTATGGAAAAGAATAAGGAAATTGTAAGCTGTTAAAGGCGCCCTTCTCAATCCCAGGTTTTCGCATTAGCAAATGTGTCAATAGCTCATTAACAGTTTGTCATTCTTTTGTTTTCCATTGAATATTTTATCAAGTACATAATATTTATATTAGATAAATCTGATAATTGAGTGGGGGCTGTTAAAGTTATGGCAACATGATTGAGGAAACTCATGCTGGCTATATGCTATGCGGGGATGTGTGGGGGCGGTCCACAAGTATCACTGGTAAAGTGTTAATCTCCCACACTTCGTTCAATCGTCAAATTTGGCCACAAAACCTAGCCATGCAGCCGCCCAGCGACGATGAGCTGTTAGAGAGTCTTTCAATAGATGAGATGGTTATTACACAATCTCTTTGACCGCCCCTGCCGTTCTACGCCCTGTACTAATGAGCCCTAAACGCCTTTTTCACGATTCATTGTGGAACAAGTGTTGTGAACACGTTACTATTTCGTACAGTCACCTGTGGTCTATTCCGCTTTGCGTCTATGCGCTCCGTAGACGTGTGTACATCTTTTATGACACGCCACATGCTCATTCCGTGTCGCGATTCGCCAGAATACGTCACGTGACGAGAAAATAGATACGTCTAGTCCCCACCAAATCGACAAAAGTGACGTCCGAGGGTATTTTTTGAAAAGCTATTTCCCTAGGGAAATAGTTGTGACCAAATTTAGAAAAGTGCCCGGTCACGTGACCGTAGTGTCGTCTGCAGCTTTGCAACAATGGCGGGTGACTAGAACGTGATGTGCGTCCGGGATAGGTGACGACACATTCTCTAAAACAGATTTTCCAACATTTTCCAACATTCCAACAGCGTAGGAACTTGAATAGCTCATCGACGGAAAAGATTAAGGTGCAACTAAGGATGTCGCTAGGTATGCTTTGAATATTTTTTGAAAGAAAGTGGTACCACGTACAACTGAAAGCGCTGTGGAAACATCCGCCAAGTAAACTTGTCACAATGGATTGTTGCGGTGCAAAATATCAAACCACATTAAAAACTGTATAACAATACAACACGAGCATGTGGTGTGTTATAAAACACCTATAGCCTGGTCTTTATTCGGACTATAGCGCTCGTGGCCGTGTGTTACCAGAAACACATCGATATACCCCTCGGCCTACGGCCTCGGGGAATAGCGATGTGTTTCTGGTAACACACAGCCCCTCGGGGTAATAGACGGTCGCTATAGCCCTCATGACCAGGCAATAGGTGTTTACTCAGGCATGTGTACACACGTCTATAGGGCGCATAGACGCAGAGCGGAATAGACCACAGGTGACTGTGCTATTTCGCCATCAGGAGAAGATCGAATCATACGGCGAAAGCATTCATTTCTTGATCGTATTTTGAAGTGAATCGAGTAAGCAATAATCGTGACAGTATGGAACACAAATAGAGACATACAAAGAAACATAACATGGAGTGAATGGCTTTGCCGCTTTCACAAATGCCCCCCAGGACATACCGCAGGGAGCTATTAAAATAATTAACTCATGCGTTGTCTTGCGCCTGTCATTATTGGTATTATACTGGTGTTCATCAGGGATTGAACACAGGGTCATTAGGCATAACAAATCCTGATCAAAGTTTTTTTTATGTAGCAGATATCTGAGTGTGAAATTTGTTTATGAAAAATCCAATATTTTTGCTATCATGTCATACTTTGCTAAATGTCTAACTGCACCACAGGGAACTCTCAGACTGACTGAATAACAGTAAACAAGTAAAAAAATTAGAAAAAAATAGAAAAAAATAGAAAACGAAATGAAAATGAATAACATTAAACAAGTAAATAAAAAAGGAAAAGAAAATTAGGAAAAAAACGGCCAAAAAAGAAAAAGTTGACAGAATAAACATGAACAAACAAGTAAACAAAAATAAACAAACAGGTAGACAAAACAAACAAGTAAACAAGCAAGAAAACAAACAAAGGACTGACGGATCAATTATGAGACTTCCATGAAACAGACTGGTTCACCTCGCTATGGAATGGTCCTCCTCTCTTCCGTACCCTGGAAGAGCGGAGAACCATTCCATAAAGCACGGCAAACAACTAGATTCACTATAATGAGCTAAAACCTGAAAAAAAAAAACAATTGTCAAAAGTTACACTTACTAGGGCCTTCATATATACCCATATGTTGCAATGAGCGTTATTTGGTATGGAATCACAGTCTGTGGATATATCTATTTACAGTCTATTTTAATCCAAAATAAAATCGCTACACATTCAAAATGGTTGCTACATGTTTAATAGATAAACACGTGCCAAAACGTTATTAGAAGGCTGTTAAGATTAACACTTCAAATAAATATAGTGAAATAAATGCATTGTTCTAAATAGACCTTACTTTGATACAGATTCGCCGTGGACTAAATATAATCTGTCAGCTATCGAATGTTTATGTTAAATGAGCTTCAAAGTATAGGGTGCAGGTTAAGCCATGTCTCATGGGTAAACACTTACCAATTTTTTTGAAGGCTACTGAATTTGAAAATTCGTATAAATTAGTGCAATAAATGTTTTACCCTAAATTCATGCCAAGAACCTGCCATTGCCACTCTGCTGATAAAAGCTGTTGTAAGACAAGCCTGTATAGATTTACAAAGACAAGGTCCTTATTAGACAGAAAAGTCACGTTGTTGCATTCCGACCAAAGTGTACTGACTTCAGAGAATGAAAATAGACAGAGCAGCATCACCTTTATCGCAAGGAATGTTTTGTGTACTGAAACAAGGGGTGTTGACTGGGTGGAACTTTTTGAACATCAAGTAACCATCCTCTGTAATGTTTGAAAAAAGCATGAACACCCCCCCCCCCCGGCCCGGCAGTTTTTTTCAATTTCAGGTGACCCCGGCCCTTCCCAGGATTTTGCCGACCCGCCCCCGGTCATAATAACTGAACGCTCCCTAAACATGGCCCGGGGATTTGATTGTTGTCGCCAGCCAGCCATGGAAGTAATGCCGCACCAACTATGGCACGCCTATACCCTTGGTAAGTTTGTTTTGGTCCAGCCATTCGCTACCTGTACTATGATGGTTCCCGATTAAGATGCAAATAATGATACCTGTTCATGAAAGAAATGTGTAAGAGGACTTGCAAATGTACCCCCAAGAGTCTGATTTCAAGATCATTGTTACCTCACACTAACAAATGTTGGCATAGACGACAGTGTCAGCCCTGCATGAAATCAAGGAACGGATAAAGCTCGCGATAGTAACGGACAAGCGAGTATAGCAACTGCATGAGCATATAGTGTAACCGGAGAAGTATCCGGAGAGTTTCTGATGAGCTTTGTCAAACAGTTTTTAACCGACGTCTTTACGATGTCAAATCGTCTTCAGTTGAGAAATACGTTGACAAACTGTTTGTCGACCAGAATTGCTTGATGTTGATGAGTTCCTTCACGAGCCCAGCCTTTCCACTGGGCCTTGCTGTCGATGTATCGGAACACTTGATGCTCTCTCTCTCTCTCTCTCTCTCTCTCTCTCTCTCTCTCTCTCTCTCTCTCTCTCTCTCACAATATCGCCTTAGGAAAAACAAGATCAAGTCTACCTTTTTTCTTTGAAAGAAATGAAAATGTTGCTGGGGGCATACATTGCAGAACGGAGCTAATATCTGTGCCCAGATTCCTGATCGACGTCAACGCCAACGCCAATAACAATGAAAGTATAAACTTTGTCTGTGGCCACTGGCTCGAGAAAGCTGAATACTTTCAATTTAATACCAAGTAATAAATGTTCATCGATCTTATGAGTGCACTAGACAAAATTTGACTTTGTGCGTATTACCAGAAATATTACACCGAATGTTTAGCGTCATAATGCATAATTACTGGATTTAAATAGTTACCAGAAAGAACAATGGCAGAAAAAATCAATTACTCGACCATGAAAGGTAAGCCAGCATCGTTCATCGTTCACTGCATGATGTAATTTTCGACTGTAATTTCTGACAAACATAAATGCACTATCAAAGTGAACATTTAAGGAGTATCTCGAAATACACAGATTAATCTCATTGGCAAGACTTGGCGAGGAAGCTTACCTGGGTGATGTGCGGCAGCATCGACAGTCAGGCTTAAAAGATCCGCTGGATACAACCCAACCTGTGTACAAGCGTTGACTGACAGGCTTGGAACACGCATTACGGGTATATATTGATATTTTCCCTGTATATGACGCATCTCAAGAGGTTGTGGGTGTGGTCTACGTTGTCACGGAAACGCCCCCATCATGCACGACCACACTCTAAGAAAGTTAGCTAGTTGGTTCGCCTCTCAGTGAAGAAGCACATTAAACCGGGGGAAATCTTGCTGCCTCCACACTCTGCCGACTGAAATGGCAATGGTTTTATTTACAAGTCCGGAGTTAAAGCCCCACTAGCTGTATCTTTTAGTATATATTTATGATTTACTTTCGAACTAAAATAAGTTTGTGAGAATGCACTAATTTAGGTATGTGTATACACTTATTATTAAGTACTTACTAGGACTGTATGTGCAATTTTGAACAAGATAAAGATAACACTGCGATTAAATGTGTGCCCACTTATTAAATCTCAGCCCCGTGCGAAAAAACAAATACTGTGGCTGTTGTGCATATGTGCACTGAAATGTTCACATATACTGTACAGAGTAGTCCGACAGAGGGTAGAATTCAGAGAAACTAGTAGAGAATAGAAGGATGTTTTGAGGTCAACAAATTTCAAGAGTTACAGCTAGTGGGGCTTTAAGTGTTGTATCAGAAACAAACAAAAATAGACTCGCGAAGGTCTTCAGATGATGTGTGTCCAGACCACAAACCGATCTAATTGACTTTTGGCAAAACGTTAACGCGGTCTTGGCAGAGGACTTGCGAAGGTTCCTGCTCGTTAAAAAAGTGCGGAAATAATTTCTGAGCGCTACCGATACATTGATCGAAACTGGCACATGCACGGTGCACTGGGCGAAGGGAATACGTACGACGACATCAAATAGCAGCCTTCCGCATAAAACGCACAGACTCTCGTGACTTGACGAGATTTATGAGCAGTTACGAGAGTGAGAACGACATTCAACAAAAGAAAATATCAATGGAACGCATTACAGAATACACTGACGCAAATCGGGCCGTCCATTCAGCACCACACTCCTTCAAAGAGAAGTTAATTTGGACGATAAGCATTGTTAAAGGGACAATAATTGTATTTTTTGCATTATTTTATTAATGTTTTGGGGTATTAAACATGGATATTTTCATTCTTTTTCCTACATTATATTAGAGATGTAATAGAGACTTCTATCCTATAAGCAGTACAGTGGACTATCACAGACAAACGTAGACTGTCTATGTTTGTCTGTGGTACTATGTACGAATTGCTATGTCGCTGTTGATAAATCTATGACTTAATCCAAAGTGGCATTAATTTGTCAATGATTTCATTGAACATAGGCGTTTGCAAGCTCAACACTCGACATTTTGGCTCGATTCGATTCGCGGATTAGGACAAGAAACTGAATGTTACAGACAGAAACAAAATAATGAAAATGTCCATCAAAATTTACACTATAACGAAGCTTTTTATGCTATTACATTGCCACTCGCACACTTTTCCGTATTTTTAAATCTGTTTCCACGCCAGTGATAATTTTATCAAGCTACATCGTTAAATCGTAAAACTCATCAGATCATCCCATGAGAACATGAGTGGTCAAAGAAAATGGGTCTGAGTACGTCATTACGGTAATGGGCCTGTCGCGAAAACGATAAAGAGATCCTTCCTGTCCCTCCGAATATTTTGCAATCCTTTGCTCTGTCTTGGGAGTCCAGGCTGGGGAAATATCTCCTTGGGTTGATGTGGGTTCTGCGATGAATCTTTTTTGGTAGAATAGTATATATATGAAATGTGTGCTAAATGAGACGACTTCCTGATCTGATGGGGGTGGGGGTATCATGATATCACAGCGTTGTCACTGGAGTGTCCGTGATCAGAACAAACACCCACCATTTTGAAAGCTTTCGACACAGAAACGATCTTTCTGAAGTATAGAAATGATTCATTTTATAAAACGTCATTTTTATTATACCGACCTAGTTTTTTATTTAAAGTGATAAAGAGGATCGCAAGGGCGTTGCTGTAATTTTTGTTGAAACCGAAGATCACTGAATATCGGTGAGTAAATTGGCTTGAAACAGTAACACGATTGGTACAAATTCTGGATAATTGGATCTTCATATTTTTCGAATTTCCCAAAAGTGTTAGGTGCCCTGTTGCTAAATGTTGCAGTATTACAAATTAGTGTGTAACTTAAAAAGAAAAGCAGATGAGCTTACATTTGCAGATTAAACCGCCATTACTTCATTATCCCAAATTAGTTTCAGTCGTGTACAGTCTATATTTGATAGAGAACCCATCCCCCCCCCCCCGAGCGGCACATTGCTTGAATTGTATCGGTGTGGCCTCCCAGGTCTGGGATCCCTTGTAACTAATATGTTGATATTGTGTGTTCACGGTATCTTCTCTTGTCATTTGACGAACCGCAGACGAGGAAACTCAGAACACCCCCGCTGAAAATAAAGTGAAATAATTTTCTAAAACTGTTAGTGCAAAGTAAAGAAATGACTAACAAAAATAGCGATATTTGAAATTTAAAAAAACCCTCTATTTTGCATTTGCTATTAGGAAAATAATGGTCAATGTGAAGTTTGTTTATTCTGAAAATTAAAAAAAAACCCGGTGTATCATATTTATCTAATTTCCATTCTCAAAGGTCAAACGATTTTATTTTCACAAGAAACATACAGTTAGACCACACTTATTTAACTTCCCAAGTTAATATGGCCGTCATTTGGCATTGGTCATTTGACAAAATAATCATCGATTTGAAAGTTAATTTGTTGATTTTGAAAAAGAGACAAACTAGCGTACGTCATATCTTTTCTATTTACTCGTTGCGTTGGAAACTTAAGCGTCAAACATTTTTTTGGTTTCATTTTCGCAAGAGATAGACAAAGAGTATAAGGCCGTACCTGCTTAACTGCCCTTTGTCAAAATAACTCAAGGCTGGTAACAGCATTGTTCGTCAGAGAACCAATCGATTAAAATCATATGTTTGTTCTTTGCTATTCTCGTTTTCTAATAGTCGCCTCATTACAGCAAGGAACAGGCGAAGGTTTGAATGTAGGTATTTCTAATTTGATTTTAATCAGACTGACTGAGAAATACCTATTTGATCTATCATTTGTTCGAGTACTGGAGGCAAACGTTTTGCTGAAATGTGCTAGATAAAAGTGGACGCCTTTTTCGAAAATGGCAAGGCATAGAAAGTTGATGTGTCCTGTAAAATTATATTTCTCTACAAGACATGATATGTGATTACACTAATAGCTCCGGTAATAGAGAAGCATATTGTCGCAAAAACGAAAGATGTTCATCGGTTACTGTAGGTATTCTATTCCTTTGACTCGGTGAACTTTTATTTCGAGGTTTCACCGTGAAGCCAGATAGAAAACTATGCCAAAGATGATAGTAAACTAGAACTGACAGGGTGTGTTCTTGAAATGTGTCAAGCCCTGAGTCACACTGGCTAATATATTGATGTTGATGCCGCTGCCGGCACTTATCCAAGGAAATCCATTCAATGCCAAGTTTACATGTAATACAACACAAATTGTTCAACGCCAGTGTGTGCAGCAATATATTCCAAGTGCCGCGGGGACAATTCCGGGGCTTTCGGTCAGTTGTAGCGTGTTATTGTGCCACAAACACGATATGTGTCAATTCTGCTGTGAAACAACCCGGAAAAGGGTTTTAAGATCTTCACACGCGGTATAGTATAATTATGATTTCCACATTTTTGACATTCACTGCCGAACGGAATCATCAACGCATAATCACAGATCAATTTATGAAAAATCCTTCAGAGCATATTGTAATAAGCATGCATGCATGCATGCAAATATACATAAGCTTACATACATACATACATACATACATACATACATACATACATACATACATACATACATACATACATACATACATACATACATACATACATACATAGACTCACACATATATGTCTATCGAATATATATATATATAATATATATATATATATATATATATATATATATATATATATAATGATGGTCGAGGGATTTTCACTCAAAAATTCAGCGTAAGGAAAGATAGTGTCGGGCAGATTTTTGCACGGGCCAGGGGTACTGAAATTTTTGAGCTTCGAGAACAAATTCTTCCGGACCCCCCCCCCCCTGCAGTATATATTGACGGCTCCCCTGATGTAGACCGGGGGTCAATAAACCATGTTAAAGTAAATTTAAAAGTTTGAGTTTCTTCAAACTTGCTGTAAGTTTTTAACTGCGTTTTTTTTCTGCAGATTACCGTGGAACAATATCAGTACCATGTCCGATTAATATGCACCATCATCAAGCTGGAATTCTGAATTCGCTGTTATACAACAGTCATTGAGCAATGAATTGTAACCAATTAGGGTAAACAAGAGAATTGTCGCCCACTTAAAGTGTTAAATATAGTCTTCAGAGTTTTGATTAGCTGACCAGGACAACTTGATGTGACTTAAAAGAAATCACGGCCAAGAGTTTACAAAAATGGCCGAAAACTGTGGAAACATGACATTATGTAAAAAGAAGACAGTTGCCTATCTGTTCATGATCATTTGACAGCTGGCATGAGCAGTGTTTCTGAAGATGACTATATTTTGAATATGTTCAAACTTTGGTGAAATATATTGTCATTGATGTACCAGATGGTCTTTCGGAGGTTTATTGCATATGTGCATTTGTATCAACTGAAAGAAAGCCAAAAAAGGCAAAATATCATGATTGTATCATCGAAAGGCCTATTGTAAATTGTTTCAAAAGAAAAGAAATAGTTTCATAAACAGTAGAAAATTGAAGGATGTCAGAAAGAAAATCATTTGATTTGGAGTAAGTCATGATTTTTAAACTGTGTTCACCGTATGAGTATGCATACAACACGATTGGAACTGATTTGGAATAATTGGATGGTGAAGTATTGTCTGTTTTATCTGCAAATGTAAGCTCATCTGCTTTTCTTTTTAAGTTATACACTTGTTTTTATCAGTAATTTGTAATATTGCAACATTCAGCCATAGGAAACCTAACATTTTTGAGAAATTTGAAAAATATGAAGATCCAATTATCCCAAATTAGTTCCAGTCGTGTTATACCGTTTTTCTTCTGGGCACGGGGATGGAAACTTATACGCAATTATATTTAAAATCTTGACATGCACTGAAGGCCCGGATATTTATATTTAAGACCTCAGACTCTTGCTGTTATAATGGGTACCGAATAAAAACCACTTTAGCTAATATTGTTTCCTATAATTAAATGGTAAATCAGCCTATGATTTCACCTTCGCGACCTAGGCCATGTCGGCTGTCTCAGAAGATTGAGGTGGCCAAGAAAACGATAAGTAATCGTCCCAGGCATAACCTTGATATCTCATTGGAAGTAAAAAAAAACCATGGCGGCAGAACACTGGAAGATCTCCTGTCGTTATAATCATCTGTACGCAAAGTAGTCGCTCTTGGTTTGATGCCAAGCAGCGCCCAGGATTAACTTATGCTCCAATTAATTTCAAAGGCCGCTCACGTTTCTGCATTTCTATGGCATCTCATCTAGGGGCGAGCCAGGGAAATGCAGTTCTCGCTGTTGCTAGGCCACACAACGACTACAAGGAAGGAGATACCCACATACTGTACAAAATTTCCTGCACACCTTTGTCGGTCTCGAAAATTGTACTCCCTATGTTCTTCCTTCAATTTAGTTTATGTGTTTTTCCAACACCAGGTGAAATAGTCGAATCTAGTTAATTTGTACAAGTTGATGAGAAGGAAAACAAAGGTCATAGGTCGTTAGTGTTACGATATGTCCGACTTTGGACGAACAAGTTTTACCTGTTATGTTGCGGAAATTAGATCTTGCATACATACATACATACATACATACATACATACATACATACATACGTACGTACGTACGTACGTACGTACGTACATACATACATACATACATACATACATACATACATACATACATACATACATACATACATACATACATACATACATACATACATACATACATACATAGAGAGATCGCCATACAAAAAAACGAGCGTGGCTCCTTCTTGTATACACATCTCTCGCAGAAACTCACGTTTGAGCTTCAAGGTGATCTGACTCATATAGTGTTTGCAAGCTTGTGCACAATATTTGCACGTGTCACAGGTTGTTGAGAAACGAAATGCTTGCGTTGACATTGACTTGCAAGTTCGCTTTCACGCGACCTGTTCAGTGACATATAAGGTACACATTTACCTGTTTATTTTACATGCATATTTCAATTGTAATATCCATGTACGTACAAATACAAACACCAGAATAAGAAGTAACAGGAGATACTGTTTCAAAACTGTTTCATGCGACGTTGCTCGTACCTTTATAAGACGTCGCGTTATGGTTCATCTCTCATCTATTGGTAGAACTCCAATGCTATAATTTTCTGTCAGTGATTTATTCCGTGATTGAACCATGCAGGCTCACTGCGATGCTTTCCAACGATTCAGCTTAAAACACATGCTTTCTAATATCTCTATCTAATATAATATCTCTCTTTAGAACATCATATGGTTTACTTTTACTCCTGCATTGTTACTAAACATTAGAAACGGTATACAAACCAGGCCTTTAAAGTCTGGATACGCTTTAAGAATTGAAGTTTCAAAGACATGTACACACGTACACACATACATACAAACAAACATACATACATACATACATACATACATACATACATACATACATACATACATACATACATACATACATACATACATACGTACGTAAGTATACGTACATAAGTCCGTCCGTCCATCCATCCATCCATCCATCCATCCATGCTGACAGACAGACAGATCGACTGAACGACCGGCAGACCGACACATAACTTTCATGCTTCGTTTTGACGTGGCCTTCATTAGCATTGGTTGTCAAAATATCATATCTTCTCCACCTTCCGAGAACCCGAATTGTCTGTGTTCCCTTAATTGTCTCACCGTCATTAGACAGTTTCATAAGCTTACATCCCTAATGACCTCCTTCAGTGGTCATTGTGGACTTCCCTCGCCTCCATACCTGATGATATTTTGGATGTCTACCCTCTTGAGTTCTGTCCGCAATTATCACCTGATGATTTCTTGTGACCATGCTGGTAACTTTGCGATTTTTCCTTTCCATGTATGACAGTTACATGAATTGCATTTGACGATTTCATTGGTTTTTTCAAGAAAATTTGTGAACATTATGCCTGGTAATCGAATGAAAATTATGCATGCGTGTCACAGTGTGCGTTCGTTCGTGCGTGCGTTGCTTGCATGTATGTATGTATGTATGTATGTATGTATGTATGTATGTATGTATGTATGTATGTATGTATGTATGTATGTATGTATGTATGTATGTATGTATGTATGTATGTATGTATGTATGTATGTATGTATGTATGTATGTATGTATGTATGTATGTATGTATGTATGTATGTATGTATGTATGTATGTATGTATGTATATGTATGTATGTATGTATGTATGTGTGTGTGTGTGTGTGTGTGTGTGCGTATGTATGTATGTATGTATGTATGTATGTATGTATGTATGTATGTATGTATGTATGTATGTATGTATGTATGTATGTATGTATGTATGTATGTATGTATGTATGTGTGTGTGTGTGTGTGTATGTATGTCTGTATGTATGTATGTATGTATGTATGTATGTATGTATGTATGTATGTATGTATGTATGTATGTATGTATGTATGTATGTATGTTGTATGTATGTCCGTATACATGTATGTATGTCCGTATACATGTATGTCCATATACACAAGACAGCTATGTTTCATTGTGTTATTACTAGTAAAAAGGTTTTCATGGTACAAGTAATATGTGTATTTTGTTTACTGGTCTATTATAAGTGGGCTCGCTGTGAAATGTTTTTAAAAAAATACTGTAAACAACACACTCACTGAGATTTACGGAAAATGTAATTATACCCCAGGGTAGGTTTGTAAAAAATGACCCTCCCCATATTTCTCCACCCCTCCCCAATATTAACTGAAGACCTACCCAATTTACACTGCCTGCGCCTTGTCCGTTCTCGATACAGGGTTGCAAGCAACGGTTCCACGTTGCCATGTCAAAAGTCTTTCCTTCATCTTTTGGGGGGTTTTGCGGAAATCGATGCCTATTTCTCTCCGTCTGCGTGCACGTGATACCGGCGCCCTTGCCATTTTCAGCAACAAAGAGTACACAAAGAAAAAATATATTGCTTACGTCACAGTTAAGTTTCTAGGGTTTCATTTTCTTTTAATTGAAGAGCAGGAGGACTTTTTCTTATCGGCGTGCCACACATAACATCAATAAATACACGACTCTTAAAAGATCTTATTACATTCACCGAAATGTGGCTTTTGAAATCTCATTCTGCGACAAAATGTCCTTTGAATCACTGGCGACTTCGCAAGCTTGTCAACAGCTCAGGCTACGGTGCTTAGCCAACCCCCGAAAATATGCCGAGAATTTACATGTAACAGCTATGGCGTGAGTGTCGTAAATAGTGCCCGGAAGGAGAATTATCATTATTATCACTCAATTTTCTCCTATTTGCTTTCCGCTGGATACTACTTCGCGTGCAATTCTATATTGTTTCTGTCGTCGCGAATCGAAACGATTACATCATCAAAATGATTTGTCAATGTCTCCTGACAACAGTGCAGTTTTTTATATTAGAGCCACGGCCAGATCTACGTATTTCAGTCACTGGTCGTAGCATTGCCTGGGTTAACGAAAAGATGTTATTAATAAGTAAAGTTACAGATAAATTATAAAATAGCCCATACATTACTCTAATGCGAAATTTCCTCAATAATTATATTCATTTTATGCAGTGTATTAATAAACATAGTTCGACTATGCAAATTAACTTAATGTGAATGATTATCGATAGAGAATATTCATTGGACTATAACTAGTCCTAAACTGAGTATGCAAATTAACGTATTTTGGATGATTATCAATGGAGAATATTCATTGGACTACAACTAGTCCTAAACTGAGTATGCAAATAAACTTATTTTGGATGATTATTAATGGAAGATATTCCTTGGACTATAACTAGTCCTAAACTGAGTATGCAAATTAACGTATTTTGGATGATTATTAATGGAGGATATTCATTGGACTATAACTAGTCCTAAACTGAGTATGCAAATTAACTTATTTTGGATGATTATCAATGGAGAATATTCATTGGACTATAACTAGTCCTAAACTGAGTATGCAAATTAACTTATTTTGGATGATTATCAATGGAGAATATTCATTGGACTTTAACTAGTCCTAAACTGAGTATGCAAATTAACTTATTTTGGATGATTATCAATGGAAGATATTCCTTGGACTAAAATTGCGGATTAGGAAGATGAATTACGTAACAGATAAAAAGCGGAAAAAATGAAGTGGCATAAAATGAGAGCTTTATTCAACGGGCTTAGTCGTATAGCTGTTTTCTATCGAATATTTTTCATAAACGCGTTTTCCGAGCGTTGACAAAAAAATCACGCCCTGAGAAGGATAATGTGTTTAGCTAAATAAAAAATCACAACATATCATTAAGCTTATATTTAGATTTATTTCAACATGTTTTGAACAACAAATCAATAAAGTGTGAAAAGTTTAAAGGGAGGGGTACGTCGGAACAGTGCTCAAAGGTTGCCAGGGAAACCCTACGATCGATGTAGACACTGTATCTAGGGTACGTTGGCGATTAATGACAGTTAAAACATCTTTGTTAACAATGAATATCGTCAACTTTAAATGTTGCAGCTATGTTGACGTGATGCATCGAGAGATCATGCATGAAACACATTGCTTGTAAACAAGAAAGTCGCACACGCGCAGTTCCGACGACCCCCTCCCTTTAAATGAATAACAAATGCCTGAACGTATTTCGGAGAAAACAAGAAAAGAGATACATATCTTGTAGTATATAGTAGGTTTCCTTCCGTAAATCTTTAAAACTTCTTCTCTATATTTGAATACCAGAACTCCGGACTTCAAAACTACGCCGGTGAAAACTTTAATTACATCATAATCATCAAAATGAGTCCCCACCAGTTGTAGGCCAACATATTAGTGCAAAAGTTGGAGAGTCCGATTATCTGTCCCGAGGCGCATTCTACCTTGAGTCATGTTGGGGCAGCTCGGTTACTCCTGTAATGAGCACTTTTATCTAATATGATTGCCTCGATACATGGGTTTATGTGCCCGAGAGCTGCAGGTGACAATTTGCCCGACGCCAGGAGGGCAAATTGTCACCTGCTGCGAAGGCACATAAACCCATGTATTCAGGCGATAATATTTTTATTGTATGCCTCTTCACAGTTAATGCTATATGACATTTAGTCACATGCAGGGCATTTTCAAACAATTTTACAATTATCGACCAGCATCAAACAGATTTTAACGAAAATCAAAATAGAAGTTCGCGCATGGATATTTTACATCTAGCGTTAAGCGTCTACTTTGACGTCGAAAACGTCGAAGGGCTTCACTGGACCGGGTAACCATGGAAACCGGTCAGTACATCGTTCACCGGCCCGCCAACTCCCGGATGTTTGTACTCAAATCAATGCACTGATTTGCACTCACATCGAGGCAAGTAATAACCCTTCGTCACTACCAAGCACTGTGTACGCGTACACTTTTGTCGAATGATATAATGTTGACATGGTGGCTGAGAACCTGTCAATTTTCGCTCAGACGTCAATATCGCTGATGCAGCAGATGGATTTTTTTTCACATGAGGAGCCCAGTTTCGTTTTCGCCATCTAGCTTAAGGTAGTATGCGCCTCGAAGGTGAAAGACTTAGAACTTTTGCTCAAACTTTCCTTAAGGAATCCTTCAACCATTCTCTTATCGAATCAACAATAAAAATCGGGGGTCACCGTGCAAATTTTGATACTAGAGAAACAAATTACCCAAGACTTACCGATATTTAAAATTCAAAATGGCCGCCATCCCTGTGCTTACTCCATGGAGAAAAATAAAATGTTCGAATTTTGAAAAACTAATAACGGTATAATTACACCAAGAGCTTTAAAATGAACCCCCCCACAAGTGGTAGATCAGAAAAGAATCGAAAAAGTGTGAGAGTCCTAATATTTGTCCCCGAGGCACATCCTACCTTAAATTGATGTAGCAAAACATCTTAAGGTAGTAGGCTCCACGGACCTCTAAATTGAACTAATAAATCTTTTGCTCAAGCTTTCCGTGTTAAATCAATCGTTCAATCATGAAAATCTGGGTCACCACGCAACATTTGGTACTTAGAGAAATGACTTTCTCGATATTTTCCGACATTTGAAATTCAAAATGGCCGCCATCCTTATATTGATTCTATAACTGGAAATTAATGTTCAATTTTCAGAGGAAGAAAGCCGCTGAAATTTGTATTAAAACTACATGAGCCTGAGCTTCAAATGCAGCAAAAAAGTGAGCAAGTTTAGTCTAAGGGCGAAAAGTATTGTCACAGTTGGAGAGTTCCGAGTCGAATTCTGTCTTCGAGTCGCATTCAACTTGTGAAATAGGGTTGCCTGGTACGCCTTTGAAGGGGAGGTGGGGGGGGGGGCACAAGGACGGGTGCACGTCTCTGTCATTGGGTATCCTGAAAACAGCTTCCTCATATCTATTTCATCACCATTTCTACGCCTGTCATCTGTCAAATTACAGTCAAATTATACTGTCCAATCACTGCTAGATGGCCTTTCATTTCAGCATCTCCTGTCGTTTGCTACGTTCCCAGAGGACAAGAATAATCAACACCTTGGCTATTTTTCTTTTCTCAATAGGGAGTAGTGATTACTCATTCACATTTACACACTCATTTTCAAATTTCACGCCAGCCCTCGCTTTTTTCCCCTGTTGTCCACAGGCGTATTTTCAAGCTCACCGTTAATCAATAGGGAGGAGTTTATGCATCTCTACATATGCAGAGCCTTGGTTGTGATATTAAATTGGCTATTTTGAAGCCGTGTAATTTTTAAAAATTTAGTTGCTGACTTTAATCCCACTCGCAGAAAATATATATATGGCTTCAGGAACAATCAACAGAGAAAACAACATCATATACACCATAACAGGCAAATAATTTTATACCTATACAGCGAATAACATCTTTAATGATTTCCCAACGATGTTTAATTCTGAGTTCTGTAACGAAATTGTAGCATGGTGAAAAAACCCCCAAACTCCAAATACCCGCCAACACTCTGTATGATGTTCATTCTGCCTCTGAGGTATCCATGGAAGAGTTGTTTTAGCCGCCGGTAATATTTTCGGGTATTTTTCTGTTTAATCAACGGACTGGTTTCCCACTCCCAGACTGCTCCCCAGCCTAATGTTTATACATTGTTTTCTTTATTCATAAATGTGTGATGTGTCTGTCTCGGAGCCGTGGCAGATATCAGTGGGCTGGTTCACTGGAGTCAAGCTGCTCGTGTTTTTCAGCAAGGCCTCGTCGACCTCGCATCGTGCATCGCCGTATTTTCAGCCACATGGAAGTTGGTGATTTGCAGTTGTTGTGCCTTACTTTATTTGGCTAGAGATGGTTTAGGGCGTTTGTGAAGCGATTATGAAAGACGGGCTCATATTCCCCGATTTCAGAAACAAAAGGGAGTTAAAAGGCAAAATCTTTGTGAGCTTGTGTAACAGTTGCATATCATGCAAATAAAGTATGCACTTGCAAAACGTATGTGCATACAAGTGACGCGTGTTGGGTGAGTATATTCTCATGTTGAAGCATAAACAGTGGAGGTGGCTTCCCTCTACTGTCTATGGTTGAAGATACTCATGTAGACAGACAGACATACAGGCAGACAGAGATAAGGAGATACAGAGGCAGGGAAGGAGATGAGAGTTTATTGAAACGTTTGTTAGCGTCTCAGAAAGTCTAGAGAGGGGAAGGATAAAACAATTAAGGATGGATCATGGTTGGAGAAAAAGACAGAATCTATAAGCCACCTGCCCAGATGGAAGGAAACACATTTTAACCAGTCTTGACAGAATAAAGAGAATGCGAGTAAAAAAGAGAAATCGCGAACACCATCCAGGCGGAGTATGTCAGCTGACTTGAAAATTGTCAAGCTCCCCATAGAATTTTTGCAATCAACATCAATTCGAGATTGGTTATGACCACCTCGTCGGTCTACGGTATTTACACGCTGCTTTAGTCTTTATCACCCGGATTAATTTATGTCACAATGCCGCTATTTTAGCGATCCTTGGCACTAAAATTTAAAACAAGAAAATGAGATACGTTGATATAGTCGGTCGCTAGGAGACTATCATACCTAGTTGGAGATTTAATGAGTGTCGATATGAAGGACCATATTTAACGTAAAGGGGGATTTTTTAAAGAGCGATTTGAAGACGCTGATAAAACAGTTTCTCGACATTCAGTCGATCCTACGACAAGCAACCTTTCGTCTGACGGAAACCGTCAAGACGATGTAGTTGTTTTAAAGAAAGTGATCAGGTCGACTGGATAATTAGGAAACCATTCCGTGTTCCTTAGCATTAGGGGGAGTCGTTGCGTCTGCGGGCGGTGCGTACGGGACAACAGGTCTGTTGCTATGCACAACATATCCAATCATCCCTTGTCTATATGTACACAATTTTGAGATGACGTACCGAAACTTGTGACCGCGGTCGAAGCAGTGTCATGAAAACGAAGCGATGCAACCAAAGTTTATTTGGAAAAGTCTTGCAGTGAGTGGAAAGCTACAAAACTGATGATCTATGAACATGCATCAAATACTAAATTTTCTGAACATTCCCTCGACATTTTTTGCTAATTTCTGGGAAGAGGCAATTCTTATCAACAAGCAAGTCGCGCAGCCGCAGGCACAGGCGGGACGACCCCTCCCTTTAACAGCCCCCTGTTGCAGGGTATATGTAAAAGGCCCAATAATCGTCTATGCACTCATGCAATTTCTCACTTTATCCATTGCCGTGGTGGCAATTCTAAGGCATGACTCTTCACACAGAAATAAACAGAAATGTGTTTCCGGTAACACAACTCCGAAAAGTAGGGTAGGTAGGCCGGAGGATTTTATTTATATTTGTTGACTGAGACCCATGAAATACGGTAAAATTTAGAGAATTTGCTCAATTTTTTCTTGGACCAAAGTATGAGAACAGCGCCGCTATGAAGGTTTATTTGGTCTCTTAAGAACAAGGACCAGGTCTTTAATGTGTCATGGTCAATTTTTGACAGAGCATCGAGTTACGCTAACATCAGCAGGCGGTGTAATCTTTGTATATCAGAAAAGCTACGCGTTATCAATGCTGACAAATCTATGCTGTTAAACAAACGATCTGAGTTGGTCTCAAACTTTCGTTATCGAAACAAATATTATTTATCGAATTTCAACACCACGTAGATCTATAGTACAATTATAGGTCCCTACCCTATGAAAGGCAAGCGTCCTGAGGGTTAAAGTAATCTGATGATTGCTATGTGCATGACAACTTGAGTAACAAATATTATTAGTTTGTATTTGAAGTAATTTGTGTTATTATTTATAAAAGAGCAAACCGTTATAAATGAAAAAGCACAAATTACTTCAAGTACAAAGTAATTATATCTGTCACTTAAGTTATTTAAAATTTCAGTAACTGATATAATTACTGTGTAATTGTATATATATATATATATATATATATATATATATATATATATATATATATATATATATGTGTGTGTGTGTGTGTATATGTATGTATGTATGTATGTATGTATGTATGTATGTATGTATGTATGTATGTATGTATGTAAGTATGTATGTATGTATATGTATGTATGTATGTATGTATGTATGTATGTATGTATGTATGTATGTACACACAGACGGTAATCTCAAAACCTGTAACATGGGTGCTAATTGCACAATTGCAACTGCATGAGAGGGCCTGAATGTCATGTACACCTGTGTACGCAGCTCTACCTACCAACGATGTACCGTCGTGTCTTCATGGTATGGTTAGAGCGCTGTGCCGCCGTCTTCAAGGCACAGTCCTGTAACCCAACAAGGCTGCAGCAGTGCATTTGCAGATGGTTGTGATGAAATATACTTTCCTTTGGGTTCAAGGGTCCAAAAAACATAGAGTCAGAATGTTAACGAGCACTTGGCGTTGTTGTGCTTCGGGCCAGAGACTCTTTGAGGTGCCCAAGGATTTCTTTAATTAGTCTTGCTATGGGCGTGTTACGTGTTTTAGAGTCCGTGGTCTTGCTTATATAAACCAAGTGCATAGTGTGCGTAGGTTGGATCACAGTCCCTCCACCCATCCACGTGGGTGGATGAATGTGGTTGGATACAGCGGTCAAACTTGACTGCAGAAACGACTCTATCGTGTCTATTACGAATTTCTTACTTTGGCACTCAGAAGTTACAATAATCGGTATTGGCAAACCCGAGAGAACATTCTTCTCAAAGAAAACAATCAGGTTTTCTAAGGGGTCCTTTCTGCAGCTTTGTTAAGCAAATGGACCCCTTAGGCCGCGTTCAAAAAAAATGGTGAAGGGGGGGGGGGGCTGGAGGAATCGCGATTGAAATCTTATTTTTTTTTCAGATCCCCCCCTCAATAACCTCAAAAATTTTCAAGTCCCCCCTCAATACCCTCAAAAATTTTCAAGTCCCCCCCCCAAAATTACCATATAGCCGCTTATTTATTAGGAATGCACGCAGAGTAAAAAAAACGTAATGTGTGGTTCTGCACGCAAATGTTCAACACTACCTCTTATCAGCAGGTTGTAGAGCCATATACCTAGGGCAAGTTTTTAAATTGATTTTTTTTTAAATGCATCAGTGAACTTTTTGGATTTCTCAGTCAAAGCCGACTTGAGTTTATCCAACTCTGGCCAATTCAATGGCACCAGCTGAAAAGCACACAAAATGACAATCATGAGAGAGTATGAAAATTGTGTATTCCTAGCTACGTTTTGTGAAAAAATGAGCACAGTGACCTACCGAATTTTTTTTTCAAAAGTACAAGACATATACAACTTAGATGCCACTTATGAAATGTTTTACAAAATTGACAATACTGGAAGGTTAAAATATTCCATGATATTAATGTTTTAATCTCAGAAATTTTGGGTGTAATAATGGCAAATTTGATAACAATTAAAGATTCCATATAGTCACACATTTTTCCATTTAAATTAGAGTCTTTACTGTTCAAAGTTGTACTTTTGTGTTATTGGTACAATGAGATGTGAAAATTTCATTCACTGCATGAACTTGAAATGAATGGTTTTATATATTGATTTTAAGTGATTTTAGAAAAATGGACTTTTCATCGTACATTTGTATAAGATCAAGTATGGTGACCCCATCTTTTTTCTCTAATATTTGATTGTTCTCATATGCCAGAATTCAAAAATCCATGGTAACTGTTAGTTCCCTAGTCTTCTATATGTTGCTCTCTGGCTGGATCTTGTGTACAAGTAGATGTATGTTTCACTGTCAATTGAGTGTCCTATGACCGAAACTCTTCTTACACTACATCAGAGTCAGAGCTACATGTATCACTGTCACTGCCAGTATGTAGTAGCAGGGCAGTAGTTGTATTAACTTTTTATTTTGACAATATTTTTGTTCAGTTTATACAATTGTGTTCTTGCCCAGCTATCCAGTATTCATCTTGCCAACACAGCCTACGTGTACCGTGCATTTGCATCATTCAATTATCACCAATATTTAGACAAACGGCTTTGTTGACAAACTGAACATTGTCTTTTTCAGCAGCATGCTGTAGAGAGACACCAAGAAACTGTGTTTGATACATTGCATAGAAATATTGAAAAATTATCAACAGTTGTAGCTCCTGCCCCATTACAAGGCCAACTTGCTCTACGAAAATTTAATGGCATTCATACATTTTTAGACTTTTTCGAGATTAAAGACATAAAATATGACAAAACGGTTCTAGATTTTGTTTAATTATTACTAACATTCGAACCATTGGACAACATCAAAATGTTGGGAGTCAAAATATTTTTAGGTCCCCCCTATAGGCAGAGCAAAACTTTCAAGTCCCCCCTCGAATACCCCAAAAATTTTCGAATCCCCCCCCCTGAATTCCTCCAGCCCCCCCCCCCCACCACTTTTTTTGAACGCGGCTTAGGATCATATGGCGACTCAGTTTTATTTATAATAATGGCGTTCCTTTTAGGTTTGATTTGCATAGTAACTGGAAGTTTTAAACTTTTACTCATATTTTGCTTGCTCGAGAGAATTTTAAATTATTCTGTCTGACAACCAAGAATAGAAAATCAGGGGTCACATTTTCCCTCTTGGAGCACGTGGAAATGCTCAGAAGTTGTTCTATCAACACTGCCTGTATATGCAATGTCTCTGTTATTGAGGACACTTTGTAAAATCTAGTTGCAAGTCACCAGTAACGACTTAGCTTATGGGAGATTTTGCTGGTTAGTAAAAAGGAGAAACTTATTTCGTTCGCCTCCTCCGTAGCTTTGCCCCTCCCCCCTCAAAAAAAATCCGAGGAACAGTAGTGTTTTTTTCTCTAGCCCTATGGAAAAATATTGGATTTTCGATTTACTCGAAAACAAGACTGTACAATTGCTTTAAGTTATACTACAGGCATCAAAATGAGTTGACACAAGTAGAAGAATAAATATTTCAGTTCCCGAAATACTCTCCCCCGAGGCTCATTTTACCTTTAGAATTCAACGGTGAATCATGATTAACCAAGATTTGAAAATAATAAGAATTCCAAAAAAATTAAATACAGCTTTAGACAACAAAAATGCATCAAAATGGCAACACCCATTGAACGTGTAATATTGCGGTTTACAGTCTTTGAAAGCGTGCGCCGAAGCAGTGACGTCAGAGCAGCGTTAACCTTTGAACCTTTTTGAAATAAGACGGACGCGGCATTTCTTCGTCTATTGCAAGCATAGTCTAAAAATAGACATTCGAGGACAGACGTATTCTAACATTGCAAGAAACACATTTTCTTTAAACAGTGGCTACAAGTCTAAACAACCCGAAGTTTTTAATTTCCCCTTCAATGCGAGTGACAGTCAGACCCCTTGGCACTTTCCAAGATTTTTTTTGAATATTTCTGACTAGGTGCTCTTGGGTACTTGAAAATTGTAATGTCAAACAAATGTTACTTGATGAGGTCGTCAGAATCGTGAGAGCGAAATAGCGCTGTTTAACGTCAGTTATTTCCGTCGACTAATGCCATGCCCCTCTCCAGCTTTTATATCTTGCAATATGGAGTACAATTGGGATTTCTTTGGAAGACCAGAAATGGCAGAAAAATTACAGAAATTTTACTTTGTTGCACTACGTTAACAGTCATGGTGCAGAACAATACTCAAATTGGGGGAATTTTGCCTTTTCGCGCCTTGTTCGATCCCATGACACATGTTTATTACACTTCTTGTTTTAATGGTGGTCGTTAAAAATCAAATTTTGCCATTAGAAGTTCCCAAAGTCCCGTGAAAATTTTAAGAATATGTGTTTGCATATCGATGATGGAATGATGACAATTATAAGGAGTGAGTCCTGTTAAGGTAGAACGCCATGAACGATCTGAAATTTCCATGTTGGTCTGTTTTTATCTTGCTGTCTCTGTCGACGCAGCAAATGTGCACATGTTGATGATTTTTTTCACTATTTCTTTTTTTAATGTCAACCACAATTTCTTATTCTACTCCCCAAAGCATGTTGATATACACAGTATTCAGCTTGTCACCTTTGCCTGTACATATACAATCTACATTGTTATTGTTGACTGATGAATTCTAGTATGGACTAGAATTCAATCGTAAGCAATAACAGTGCACACTACACAATAGCCGCTATGTTGACTAGCTAAATAGTTGATGTTTCAACATGCTTTTTAGAGTAGAACAAGAACTTGCAATTGACATACAAAATAAAAATAATGTTAAAAATCATCAAAGGTTAGAGTTACTGGCCCTTAAAAACAGTTTAGATTTCGGGTTCGATGTTTGATCTCGATGGGCTCACGGTAAAGGACGATTGAAGAAGTGATAGGTAAACAAATATCACGACGACAAGCAAATGTATCCCAACATGCTCCCCTGTCTCTTCATGTACATCAGATCCATATGAAAGTAGTTCCATGCACGACGAGATGTACGTTCATAGGCATTTTTTCTGAGGTGTTCTAACTTAATGTATCCAAAAGAATGAAATCCCATCGTTAAATTATGCGTTAAACTTCGGCATACAAATACTCGCGTCTTTTTTTAGAATAAAACCGCATGTGAGACACCCATCAACGCGAAATATTAAATAAAACGCATTATCCACGGTCTTCTTTGAAGCAAATATCAAAATTTCCGTTCGTTGAGAGCTTTCTTACAGAATCGACAATGTAAGAGATTTTTCCCTTTAATACGTCGTGCTGTTAGATTGTTAATACACAGCGCAAGTGAGCGGTAGTATTATAGGGTTCATATATACATACTTCCTGTCAAACAAAGTCCATTATCCTATACGGATGGTTCTAATGTTCTTAGATCAATATGCCCTTAAGGTAATAGCGTTGTTCAGCTTACACCATTGTCGTATACTCGAGAGTTCGTACATGAAGCAGTGTTTTCCAAGAACTCTTTTGATTTCAAACGCAATTTTTTTCAGCTATCACTTTGCGTCACAGCGCACAGACTTGGTAACAGCAATTGCGCCTTTTGGTAGTGGGTAAATACTACATGTGAAACCGTGGGTGTTTCTTGTATTACAATGTAAAATGACTTGGAATTAAACGTATCTAATTTTTATTGCCGCGTTAAGAAAGAGCACAGGAGAGTCTTTTGTTCAAATCATACCTGTACACTCACAAGTTTTTAAAAAAGCGATGCATGATGAGCATTTTGCGTAATATCACTGCCTAAGGTAGCCATACAATCAAAATCTCAAACCGCAACAGCCTAAACCATTATCGGAATCACTGACTTTAATAAAAGTGCGATTGTATGTGCGCGCATTAGACACATTGCATGAAATTCAACCAATAGGAAAGCAACGTTGTGCAAGACTTCAGTGACCCACGTGTAACCGGATATGAACTGAAAATGCTCACGTGTTAAGTTCATTACATATTGCAGGTGTGTGTAAATTTAAAGTTTTGCCACATGTTTGCAACTTCATTGAAAGTGTAATGAACAACATCATGAACAACATTCTCCACAGATTAATTCTAAAGGTCATTAAGTATACAAATATTTAATTAGCTGAAATAAAAATAGTAAATTTCTCTGACTGCTGTGATTGTATCACCACTTTATGTAGCAAGTGTAATTGCCTTTTGTCAAGTCCTTCAAGCTGTATATGCCAAACTGTGAAAGCTCATTAGATATAAAAATTATAAATTACCTGACATGAAATGCGAAATGACTTTCAATATTGTTTTAAGCTGGTATCATCAATGTACATAGCATATTTTGCCAACGTTGATCAAGTAAATCCCGGTATATATCCCTGATTAGGAAAGTTAATTAAATATGCAAATTAGGAATTGGGTGAAGTAAAAAATGTTTAATGACTTTCAATAATGTTGTATTGCAGTATCTTTAATGTACATAGCAAGTTTCATCAACCTTGGTCGAGTCAATTTAGATTTGTGTACAAGCCTTTTTCCTCTTCTCTCGCCCTATGTTTCCTAGCTCATGACGGTTCAGAGTCAATTATGTATGCACTATGCAGTGCGCCGTCCCTTGGTGAACTTTTGCCATGTTTAGTATGGCAACACTATCAAGGGGGGGGGGTAGCATAACATAACATAACATAACGTAACGTAACATAATATGACATGACACAACATGACATGCATGACATGACATGATATAACATAACATAACATAACATAACATAACATAACATAACATAACATAACATAACATAACATAACATAACATAACATAACATAACATAACATAACATAACATAACGTAACGTAACTTAACGTAACATGACATGACACAACATGACATGACATGACATGACATGACATGACATGACATAACATAACATAACATAACATAACATAACATAACATAACATAACGTAACGTAACGTAACATAACATAACATGACGTAACGTAACGTAACGTAACGTAACGTAACATGACATTACACAACATGACATGACGTGACATGACGTGACGTGACATGACAAATAAACTCTTGTATGGTTTCTTTGATCGTCTTATCAAAGCAAAGTAACGCTTGTAACATGAGAGATTTCTAAATGCCCTCTACCATGGTTATGTGACATACGTAGAGAAGGGATATATTAGCGTTTATTTTATGATAAGGCCGACAGAAACACTTGTAATTATAATGGATGACAGTATGGTAATAAAAAGTTCAATAATCTGCTTTTTGTTACATCAAGTCTAATGTATTTTCACGCAGACGATAATTGCATTTTTATCAGTACGTTTCCTCCTAAAATAACTCTTGACGACTGCAATATTTTCAATTATTACGGTTACCAATAGTAAATCATCACGTATTACTATCCACATGTATCCGAGGTATCTTACTATGAAAACGACAACATTTAAGGTAACACGTGCTTTAAAACCAGTCATATTTAACTTTTACTCAAACTTTCCTGAAAGGAAACTTAAAACAACCCTCTTTTACGATCAAGGATGTAAATCCGCGTAACCATAAAAAGCTGAGCTTTTGGAGCAACAAATTACAAATATTTACCGACATTTGATATTTCAAATGGTCGTCAAATATCCTTACTTAATTCTATCCGAAGAATAAATTTCGATTTTCGCAATAAAACATTGAAAACTTCATCTACTCCACATGTTTCACAATGGGGGTGTGGAGGGGACAATGGCAGTATACCGAAGTAGAGCAAAATTCTGAGCGTCCCCCAAACTTTCCCGAGTCCCATATTCAACCATTGTCCCATATACATGTAGTGAGAACTTTAAAAACGAACTACTAATTTTGCAAATTACAGCAGTCATATGCTTTGACAAATCACGCAAGAAAGATGTTCTTCCCAAGTGGGATTTCAAGAAAATTTCGCGCCAAACATACATGTACATACCAGTATCGTCACCGCACGATTCAAAATAACTTAGTCTTGTAGGTTATGTCTTCATTGATTCTCCTTTTAGCATCGTCTGGTGCAAGGTTGCATCACTCATAGGTTTTACACAGAAAAGAAAATTAATATTGTGTTTTACTATTCAACGACTACATTTTTGGCATATTTTTTCGTCATTTCGGACTCTTTTACGACCTAAACAAATGTTTTCGTTAGCGCAACCTGCAGTGCAATTGGCGCTCGGCGAAGCAAAAAGGTCCTTCCAAGAACACCATTGTCATTCCACAACAATACAATGTTAAAACTTTCCGATAGTGTTTTTGATGGTGTTAAATAGTAGCGGTAAAACCCCAAAGGACAAATGACGTAAGGCTGTCGCATGACATATTTTACAATCTCACCGAAAGAAATGTTTAGGAAGTTTTGTTATTCAAACATGACAATTTATTCAGAGCACGTGTTTTTACTACTACATAGCACACTGTGACTGACCCAGAATAAACATTTGGAAATTTTCAACGGGCGTCGTGGCTTTGCTGGATTGGATCTCGAGAACGGGATTTTTAAGAAATAGAGAGCTTTAACCAATACAAAGTTCCCCGCTGAAGGGCTTCCAATATCGATAACTTGTTGAATTAATCAAATACTTAGCAATAACGGATTAACAATAAGAAAAAATACTACTTCGTGTAAGAATATTTAATTCTTGATTTTTTGATTGAGAAGGTAATCCACAAGACACATAATTCGTACTTTTTGATGAAAATGCTCGAAAAATATTACGTCAGAAATATCGATACTTGTCAAGTTTCAAAATTTTTGGAAAGAAGGTTAGCATTTTAAAATTTGACCGGCGTTTTACATACCTATTAACCAAACAACTTTTGTCGATACTGTGAGCAAAACAGCCTAATAGGAACCATACACGCGTACGTGATATAATATATTATCTACTTTTCGCAATGACTCCACAGAAGCTGTGGTTCGAAGATGTTACGAGCAAAGCTTCTGAAGACTTTCTAAGACCTTTTTTTATGAGTGACGCTCTTCAGAGCTTCAAACTTTCATACTTTTTTAACTTTGATACTTAACACATTTTACACAGAGGCCAACAATCTAGGCTAAATAGTATTATCAATCATATGTCAGGTCATGACATTTCTACGCAAACAACTGATTTCCGATCCTAAGGGACCTAGTTATGCAAATGAAATATTTTTCGCCGGTCTAACGACTGAACACTGCAGTTCTAGGTGAAGGATATTTTCCATTGAAGCTTGTTTATAAAAGGGAGACTCAGTATTATTCCTTGTTGTAAAACCTCTTTTGACGTCAACTTACTAAATGCCATATTCAACCATTATGCTCGTAGTGCAAAGTTGAATAAAGTGTTTTGTGTATTATAGTTTTTCAAAATATGGGACCTCATAGTATGACGTTGCCTGCATTAGTTTTGCTTATTTTAAATTTTCACCATTAAGGTGTAGTATGCCCAGGAAAAAGAGAAGCTTCAATCGTACAATCGTTGTATCAATACGGATCCATTACGTCGGATATCGTTTTTATGACCTGAGTATGTAAACTTTCGGCAGCATGCAAACACTTTGAAGTCATTAAAAATGTGTTCAACCAACTTCAACGTAGCAAAACGCGTAATTTTGAATTCGCGGGATTGTGAACAAACAAATTCTGTTTCAGATTGTCTCTGTAAAGAGTTGGTTCTTTGAAAGACTTTGTCTGTCTGCTCAGCATGGCACCACTGTGCAAGCTAAACAAATCGCACGTGAAGTCCTATAAAAGGTAGTAACCTGGCGTAGACAAGTTCAAGACAGATCCATACACCGCTGAAGAGCTGTACAAGATTGATAAAGCGGTAAGTATTCTAATGACGCGTTGCTATGTAGGATTGACAGTGGGTTTTAGACTAAAGTGGCTTCTATCGGGGAGAATGTAGAGGCGGACCCATCACAACATGGATGAAAAGACGACGTTTGGAATGGAATGGGCCTTGGGTCATATTTTTAGAACTGTGGTAAGGTCGAAATATTTTTGCTACACCATATCCTGTATACGTGTGCGCTTATTTCACCAGACGTCTTGTCATCGTGAAAACCGTTCGTTTGATTTTTCCAAGATGAGGTGACACTAGTTATGGCCAGCGCTATACAAATTAAAACGGTCAATTTAAACAGCTTGTTTGACTTATTGAAATATACTAGATTTTCGGAGCGACCGTGTTTTGGTAACAAATGTCTGTCATACAAAAAGTGACTTGTAAATATGACAAACTTCGGTGCCATTTATTTACTGGTAAACGGCTATTAATTGTATTTTTGGTGTTTTTTACGTTTTTTGCTTTGTGCGTCAATTGCAAGTTCTTGTTCTCTCCCTCAAAGAATATTGAAAAAAAACCAGCGTCTATACGTGTAAATGCACTGTTATTGTTCACAATTGAATTTTTATCCGGACCAGAATTCACCGACGATGCAGTCTACACATACAGGCTGAGTTGACAAGCTGAACACCGCGTATCTCGTTTTGTTTTCTTGGAAATAGTACAACAAAGTGTAGTTTGATATTAATCACGCAGAGTTACAGCTATTTGCTCTTTAACTTCTTAAAACTTCGTTGATTTCAATGCGAAGACCGACTCGTTGTTTCACTCACCGCAAAATTTCGCGAGATTGCGATTTTTTCGTGTGAAACTTAGCATCCAATCAATAGAAAATAATTCAGTCTCTGTATGATAATGAGAAACCCGATTGTGTGTGATTCAATTAATATTAACGCATTTCTTGCGCGCTCCAATCTACTCAATTTGTACGCGAAACAATGTTAGGCCAAGAAAAATAAAAAGTTTGTTTCTCCTCCTAGACATATTGAAAAAATGATGCGGTGACGCTGGTTTTTTTTCTTCTCATTTTTTTATATTCTTAAACCAACATGAACGTGCAAAATACATGAAAACAACATAGGAAAGCACGCAGAGATAGATGCACAGCAGTGTTACTTTAGTATTTTTGTATAGCAACAGTTCTGCGGTTTGACTTTAGTGCAGCAATGCACAGTTTTGACAGCTTAATATAACAGTGACATATGTGTGTCAGTTACTTTGTTCACAGTTCTGTTTTATACAGCACTGTGTTATGCACTATCGTCGCGGATTTTTGTGGGTTTTTTTTTCATTTTATTTCCTCATGAGCAGAAAAAAAGTTTGACGCGGCGGGTCTAAATTGACGCGCGCGAGGATGAGAAACAAACTTTTTATTTTTCTTGGCCTTAAGCTGAACAACACAGTCCTGTAAATTCTGGTTTAATTCACATTCACATCGAAATTGTCTGCCACTTAAGTATGCATTTTTCAGGCTTTGTACATATAACCAGTATGATTGTCATGTCTTTTCATTTTGAGAAATAACGGTGTACTCTCCCTTCCAGAATCCCCTCACAGAAATGCCTTGGAAACACGTCTTCATCCTCGGGCTCCTGGTCTTGTGCGCAGTGGTGCAGGCGCAGGGAGCGTCAATTGATCGAGAGATAGAACGAGACAGAGTTGCCAGAGCTGTGATGGAGACAATGCCGAATGACTCGAACGACAGTGAAGATTGTAAGTATGTTTTTATGGCCAGGAAATACATGAGGGACGAAAGGTTGGTGGGGACACAATATCTCATTTAAAATCAGTTGTAGTGGTTGACTCGGTCGTGCTCCTTCGCTAAAATGTGTATCTACCTTTTTATCATGCTAATTTTGACCAGAAATACTGCAACGTTAGTGCAGGGAAACTAAAAAAGTCCCAACAATTTTTAAGACGTTATTCAAATTGACTGTCACGTAGTCCTTATGTATACAATTGTCAAATGCTACAAAACACAGTATTTGCCAATATCTAGGCTTTCAGACAATAATATACTTTGATGTGGTTACAAGCTTAAGTTTCTGCAGAGCGTTCATTCATTGGAAGGGTTCAATACTTGTGTTGGAAACATATGTTGACTAGACGCTTTGAAGATCACGTTAAGTAATATGGTTAATGTACCTGTACTTTGAACACGACAGTTCTCCGTACAAAACATTCTCTGCCAGGAGACAACAATTCTCCGTTATGAGAAATATTTCTGCGTTAACAAAAATTTCTCTTCTAGGAGACAATTCTCCGTAATTACAAAAATTTATCCGTTTTAAAAAATAGTTCTCTACGAGGAGACAATTCTTCGTTCTGACAAAAATTTCAGCAACATTCCTGGGCTTTGTTAGAGGCGAAATGTTACGATACATTAGAACATGCAACAACTAGCCAATTTGACACAGAAAGTCACACAATTTAGTGGAAAACAGCAAGACCGACAACACAAAAATGTGAAATAGAACGCATCATCGGAGAATCAGAACATAAAACAAGAGGTAGAGAACTTGAACGAAAGCAAAAAAATGATACCACGGACAATACTCTAGTTTTCATAACAACATAGTCCATACATCAGAACTCAAAGAATCAAACAAGCCCAAGACAGAAAACTGGAGTGAGCTGGAAAAAGACGAAACACTAAAATATCTGTTCCAAAAGCAACAGAAATATAAGCTATACACTAATAAGTGCCAAACTTCACAAAAAGTTATAATAGCTCGAACTCCGGTTCTCACGAGCATACACAAACACAACCAGACCGAAGCATAGGCATTCTAGCTTCCCTACGTGAAGAACAAACTTCGGTGGAACAACATGGTAACAGATACAATCAATCAATCATACCACCAACCAAAATGAATTTAGAGACTGGTGAAGATACTCTGTTTTCGAAACGTAGCGTCGAATTGTCGTATTTTCACATGTAGACTCCCCACTCCAGTGCGGGTCAAGAGCAGGACGTCACGTATAGATTACGGGTACATCTCTAATCAATACTTTACATAACACAGCCAAATATACACAACATACACAAAACGCAAACTTCCCCTGTCAGAACGGAGAAATTGTCGTCAGAAAGGAGTATTGTCCCCTTGCACACTGAATGTTTTGTCAGGGCGGAGAATTGTTGTCTCCAAGCAGATAATTTTTTTAAGTGTACAGAGCATTTTCGTTTTTGTCCACGGTAACTTTGAGGATGTGACGAATTTGAGAACAGCAGAGTAACAAACTGATGTAGAAGACTCGATAAAATCTCTACATCTGATTTTCATCAGGTCGGCGGGGACATGTTTAACAATTTCTCTTTCATAATCAATATTAAAAAACAGGCCTTACCATGCCACTCTTGGTATTAGAGAAATAAATTACAGAAAAAACGTGTGTTTTAAGCCCAATAGCTGTTACCCTTGAAATTTGTTGACCTCAAAATATCTTCCTATTCTCTCCTGGTTTTATCTGAATCTAAATTCTACCCTCTGAAGGGATATGGGCTTTTACTGCATTAGGAAATCATTCCTTTGTGAAACATTTGACAAGTAAATTCAAATTCTAACAGTCATTTTGATTTCCCGCCATTTTCAAAAATTGGTAATATTACAAAGGAAACAGAACACACAAGGTCACAATTGAAAACATTCATATGCATAATATTGGACTACTCTGTGCAGTTTATGTGAAGATTTCAGTGCAGATATGCACAGTATCCACGGTTTTTGCTTTTTCGCATGGGGCCGCGATTTAATATTTGGGTAAACATTTAATCGCAGTGTAATCTTTATCTTGTTCAAAATTGCACATACAGTCCCAGAGGGCAGTTAATAATAAGTGTATACACACCTAAATTAGTACATTCTCACAAACTTATTTTAGTTTGAAAGTAAAATCATAAAACAATCCTAAAAGATACAGCTAGTGGGGCTTGAAAATTCAAAGTGGTCACCGTTCTCTATGCTAACTTGAGAGAGACAAATCTTATTTCGATTTTGACAAAAGTAGGACAGCACTCTCTATAGTCCACAAACGTAAAAATGAGTCAACAAAAGCAGCGGACCGACCAATTTGCAGCGGCTCGGAAGCTTCGAAGGTTACATGTAGCTGATTCAGCAACTTAGGGAGTCCTAAACTAAAGCTTCTGTATTTTGTAGCTGCTTGGATGTTTTGAAACGATTCATCAATGTCGTGGGTGAGATTCTGCCAACCAATAAACTACAAGCTTCCGATGACGCTGCACATTTGCCGGGGACCAAAGAAGTGTGTAAACGTAGTCTCTGGGACTATGTAACAGAGGCGTATTATATTTAAAGGTGTAGATTTAAGTAACCAAGTTTTCCATCTAAATATGAAGGCATTCCCAAAGGGTGCAAGTGCCGATTGTTTCGTGTATCCAGAAGGGAAAAAGTCAATGTTAACTTCAAAACTCAGACATTTTTTTTGTTTTTCCTTTCTTTCCCCTAGCACCAGTAGCAAATCCTGGATTTACGTTCCCATCTGGCCGTTAAGAAAGTGTCACGTGATGGCAGTTATCCGTATGCTTGCAGTGTCAAGCATTCATCGTTGCAATACTCATTATTGACATAGCATTACCTTCCTCATTGTATTTATTTAATCTCATGCATTTTGTATAGATCTAAGATTAAGCGATGTATTCTTGCCTCACAAAGTCATAATAAATAAAGTAGTAATGCACATCAACTAATTGTGTGATTCCAATGACTGCTAAATGTCCTTTTTTTTTCATTTGCGAAAATGCAATGGTGTCAAATCTTCGAAGTTCGCCATATTGGCTTTGAAGAAGAGGGTCAAATAGTGAAAGTTGCCAAACACATTTTTGAAAACCACAATTGCACGCAAACGATATTTGGAGGTCAAAGTTGACCAACCATTCGACATTTTTGACTGCACGTCAAGCTCAAGCTGAACGAGTCGTATCGGACGAGTTTTTATCAACAACCTTCGATTCTTTGCAGTTTAGTGAGTCACCCTTAATACAGAATAATTCTTTTATGGAAAGCGTCTCATATCAACATCTCGAAAGTTATTGTAATCATTAGACTGTAACAACTGGTGTAGTTATCGGACATTTCAACCCGATAGCAGCTATGGAAAAATGTCGGTGGTACAGACACAACTCAATACACGTCAAGTCGTCTCAAGTTTGCCGCAATGGGCACACGATATCCTTGTTCCATGTCATCTTATCGTTTATCTCTGTTGTCATGGTAATCATAAGATGACCATTGTATAATTATGATAATTTTGTTGTCATGTAAGTTTAGAAAAAGTATATAACTTTGTGGAGAATGCACACCGACAGAGAATTCGAGAATGGATCGTCACGTTTGCCATCTCGTAATAAAGATCTAACGTGGTGCATACAATCAATATATCTCAAGTTGGTGTGTCAGCTTCAGATACTGTAAAGCATTTACAAGCCAGACTGGTATCTCAAGTCGCATTGCCCAAATCACGAGCGCAACATATCCAGCGAGCCCATCAGCTCAAACAAAAATTTCAATCACTCTAGTGGAGACAAAGCAGTAGGCGACTGAACAAATGGAGAAATTCAAAAGAAATTATTGGACATGGGGAAAGGATGGGATAACAATGAATTTGCAGCCCCTGGCAAACGATATGAATAATGGAGATACTGGACAACCTCCAACGCAAATTAGTGCATTATTTCAAAACGTCAGCGATCATCTTTCTAATGTTGTTAAACATGATGTACTAACAATAATATAATTCATCTGGAAAGCCCTTTAACCAACGTCCTCTGGAAATGAAATTATCCGATCGATCGAACAACCATGGCTGCCATTATTCAGGTTTCATCTAATTAAGTTTCTGGAGGTTCGATTAGGCTAAAAATTGAAAACAGTTTGAACCGTTTGACCGAGGGCAAGCAATTATACACGATGATCTGACACCTATCAATTCCAGGGTAAACGACGTCTTTTTGAACTGCTATGAATAAAAGCCCCCTGGAAATACCGACCTCTAAACGTGGTTTCTGCTTTTGAATTTCTCCGCATGTGGGAAGCTGTCCTTGACTATCACATCAATTATTTTTCATCAAAAATATAAATGGTATTTCCCGCCATTTACCTTAAAATGAACCTTTTTTGAACGGCGGGAAACTTGAAAACTGAATGGCGGGATTTGCCGCCGGATATTTTTTCTCAGTAGGTCAAAGGAATGGCGCGCACTCGTTTGATCCACCGTCGAGGCTGTCACTGCAAGTGTTTCTTTGTGAACATAGCTAGCCAATGTACAGTAGTTTAATACCTTTCCTGTAAGAAGTTCACTTGAAGCCGATCATGGCGGGCACAGCATTACAGGAGTCGCTTTTCCTTATCCTGGACACCCTCTATCTCGGAGCCACGCATTTTATCCATGGTTCGAGCTGGGGTTTCTCGAATCTCTTCCTCTTTCATATTATTTTTAGCTCACACGTTCGCACAGCTCCGATGTGTCGTCTCGTTCTCAGTGTGTCTGTTCTTGTAACATTTCAGGAAATGTGGTACCGGAAATGATCATTGGAATTGAATCAAATCTGGTACACGGACCCTGCTTGGTGGATTTAGCTTGAATAATTATCACTATTTTTCCTCAATAAATCATCAAAAAGTCAAGATATTTACAGAAAGAGTGCATCAGATCTGAAGTTCTTAGCTGTTTATTATGCGAGCCTGTGGTAGTTTCATGTCACTGACAACTTAACTTATCAAACAAACTTTCACATCGGTGGAGGGACATATATCTTAAAGGTATACAGTCACCTGTAATCTAAATATGCCCATATATGGTCAAATGGGCGTTCCTTGGTATCAAAATGCCCAAGTGAGGGCGCTGTTTTTAAAAAGCGGCCACCCGCTTAAAATCTGTGATTGGTTAGATTTTCTCTTTCCATGGTAACTGTGGCAAAATTGGAACAGGTGACAGTATACCTTTAAGGGGCTGGTGGTCAAAACGGATTAAACTAGCTGATGCATTGGTGATACAAAGCACAGAGAAACATATAGACAGAGTGGCAACACTTGCATGCCTTTTGTTCCATGGTCGTCTCGGTAGACTATTGGCTTTTCATGTTAAAATGAGCTTCAAAGGTGTTAAACTTTTTGGAGGCTTTGCTTGTGGTTGATAATTACACGAGATTATGCGAAAAATACGACGAGATGGCATCGTACTGCCAGTCGCGTAGCAACCATAGTTACTTTGTGAGCTCTCAGGCCAGAAACACTGCTTCACGCCAATCAAAACATAACACGCCAGCAGTTTCATAAACATGTCCTTCCTTGACGCACGTGTAAAAGACGGTATGACTGACCGTAAACCATTGAGTAAAACCAGACAGTATCGATAAAAGACTTTCAAATTTGGTTCAAATAGACTCATTATATATTCATAAAAATATGAGAGGAATTTTTAAAACGGTAAAACTCATTTTCCTAAAGCTCAAAACACTCCCGTTTTCGCCAGCACGTCAATTCTGCCACCACACGACAACAACAACACAAACTTTGCCGAACATACTTTCGATTAACAATTGGCGAAAATCCGAAAATTACCGAAGGATTCATGGTCGGCACTCTTCGGAAAAGAGAGGCGAGAGCAACCTGAGGCGAGGCGAACATGGATGGGTTACGTAACCGCTTCACGCCTTAAACAATACCCGTTGCCACTCTATCTATCTTTCTCTATGTACAAAGGTATAGCAGTGAAGGAAGACGCGTAGAAGTTTCATACGCGTAGGAGTTTTATGCAAGCTCATACGGTTGCTAATTTGCACATTTATTTAATAATATTTTTTTAATTGAAGTTATACATCAATGGAGAACAAACCAAAGTCTACGAAACTTGTACAGACATTGCGGACAACAACGTATGAATTCACTGAATGAAATACAGTGTTTTTATTTTTCATTTGGTTACTTTCATGTAATAAACTTTAACAAACAGGGCTACATATGTACATAACGAAGTTGAGAAAGCTTGCCACGTATATTAAAGATACAGGTTACAGTATTGGAACACTCTTTAAGTTCCATGTCAGCTGTTAATTTGCATTGATATTGGAATTAGGGATATATATCGATCATGAACGCACCAATTTTGATTAAACTTTCAGTGTATTGGGTAAACGTGGCGATACATCGCGTTTCAATGTCAAATGATTGGTAATTTGCACAGTTATAGAACTTCCGATTGGCAGATCAGATTAAACGATATTTTCCTCGAAAAAGCCTGCATCAAATTTGATGTTGGCCATTTCAAGACATTTGCATGTAGACGGAAAGAAGGAAAAGGACAAATTTACAGACAAGTGCGCACACTATATACACTGGACCATTTTCAGTCTACAACTTGTTGCACCAACTGACAAAGTTGTTGTCTTGTATTCAGTTTGATTGGTAGATTTTATGTTATTAACATCATGTTTGCTCTAGTGTAAAATACTAGTTCACCAATAGGGGATCCAGGCTCCTTGATTGTTTGTTTGTTTGTTTATGCGTGTCTGTTTACTTGTTACGTATGATTATTTTCGCATACAATAAAGAACCAATAAATGATACTTTAAAAAGTTTCTATCGCTCTCTCTGAATACTCAGCCTTGAGGGTGAGTATTTAGAGAGAGTGGCGAACACACATGAGTGCTTACTCCCCAAGGCAAAGGCGGGGTATGATTTATTTCATATGTGGGAATGTATCAGAAACTTTTTAAAGTATAATTTATTGTCTATTTTTGTTAACTAACAAACAAACAAACACCGTTCTTTATTGACAAATATGAACACAAATACAACTCTTTATTGGTTCTTTTTTGTATATGGAAAAATCATACGTAAAAATAAACAAACACACATAAATAAACAAACAAACAAAATACCTGAGTCCCCTATGGTTCATCACGTCGACATACATATGATTGCGCAACGTCTTCCTTCACTGACTATGCTAACGCTGTCCACGCCCAGTCGGAGGTGTTTCGAAGTTTCTGTCCGTATCATTGCCCCGTAATGAGTCCT
This sequence comes from Ptychodera flava, assembly GCF_041260155.1. Taxonomy (NCBI): domain Eukaryota; kingdom Metazoa; phylum Hemichordata; class Enteropneusta; family Ptychoderidae; genus Ptychodera; species Ptychodera flava. The sequence continues at coordinate 18,908,208 of NC_091940.1, read as the reverse complement.
TCGGGAAAAAAATGAAGTGTTTATCATTTTGATCTCATCGCTTTCTTCAAGAGTCAGCCGACGAGGAGAATGGGCTTGTCATTCGCATTTGTAGAAAACAATAGAAGAGATTCGTGCTTGCTGTTCAGAAAATGACGTTGAGTGTTGCAAAAGAGTGGAACAGATCAAACTGCGTTCAGTCGAGTCGTCTTTTTAAGAATGGATGTATACTTAGATAATGTTTTATGGCTGTGTATTTTCTTTCTTTTAGAGTATTAGGTTGTTACTCACCTTGTGTACTTTTTTGAACTTTTTGATGGTCGGTGTTAATTTTGACCTAAAATCTTTACGGGCAGCTTCTAGCGGCAAGTTGTCACCCGTTGCTGAAAGGTGTGGCTCACGAAAGGATAACGAAAAAATTTAGCACATGTCGAATGAGCTGTGCTTGTTCCTGACATAAAAATCTGAATCCTTTGAAAAGACTGCGAGGGCGCTGTACTTCGATATTTTAAACAAGTGTCATGAGAAAAGGAGGAAAAACAGAGCTATTCTGTTCTCCTTCTCGTGATCATCGAAGAATTAGTATTTCTGCCAAAAGAAGAAAGCGGCAGCCATGGCGAATTTGAAGCGTTGAAAATTCACGTGTTTTGAAGTGCTTCGTTACATTAACCTTGAGCCGTTTCAACAACTATATATCTTATGAGAGGATTGTTTCCCCTGAAGTGTCTTCATCATCGCCGTCGATGACCAAACGATGGCTCAAACGGCGACATTGACAAAACGTTTCAGAGTAGCCGCTACTTCAAGGCCACTGTACCGTGCCCGTCACAGGTTGTCACATGTCCAACCACTTGAGCACCTGATGAAGAGGTATCGACTCACATAAAGGTGGGATCCAGCTGCCGACTTGAAGCTGGTAAGGGAAGGAGTACTTTTAAAGGCGGGTGGGTGGAAGAGAAAACTATTTAATCTACTTTTTTTTCTCGCCCACACGACGTAAGCCAAACTTTTTAGACCCCCCTCCCGCTCTATTGGTAATAAAAGTTTTGGTGCCCCCCTCTTCCCGGCAACATAAAACTGTATAGCCGACCGGTTCCAACTTATCCCACAGGCTCCAACAGTCATTGTTTGACTATATCCTTCTATCAGAATGTATTAACATATATCATTACTTTGTACTTGAAGTAATTTGTGTAATTACATATATTTATCTACAACGCTTTGCTTTAGTATCGAGCACATATTTATGTATGTATGTATGTATGTATGTATGTATGTATATATATATAAAGATATGAATGTATGTAATTATATATATATATATATATATATATATATATATATATATATATATATATATATATATATATATATATATACATACATACATACATACATATATATAAAATCTTATTTCAAACATAAATCTACTTACAAGAGTATGGCGATTTAAAACGCGTTTGTGTACATGAACTTCGTTCCATGACTTTAACCTAAAATGTCGTTACTAATGGTTGTCTATGGCGCAAACCATGAATGATATTTTTCAATGCAATAATTGGGAATATCTTTGCATTTATCTATCTTTGAAAACTGATATGAATGTGCTTCACCAGGATATGGTGATCAGAAGTGTAAGCTTATATGTGAACAAGAAATGTGATTTTGAAATACACCCAAAAGTGTCATTTCACTGTTCATGGTTGTCTATGACGTAAACTCTGAACAATATTTTTCAATAGAAACTTGGCAATACCTGTCCATTTATGTAGCTTTGAAACTCACATGAATGAACTTCGCTGGAATATGGTGATTGAGAGGGCAATTGTGTACAAGAAATTTGTTTTTTTATTTTCTCACCACCACACTTTGACAGCATCACGGTGACCACAGGCACAGACTCTAAACGATCATCAGTCATTGAAACACAGCATTGGCTCAGAAAACTGGTTTATGAAAGATTTGTTTTCTGCCCTGTTCAAAGCGATATGTGGGGATAATTTACGCTGAGTGAAAAGTTGGATTCTCTTCGGATGGCAAGCTGAAATTTACAAGGCCCCTCATTGAACACCCTGTTTCTGTGCCCCCCGTTAATAATGCCCGTTCCCTAAGTGGTTTTATGAACTCATCGCTGATGAGCAGTATCCCTGCCTCGCCACGTGATGTAGGGAAACAACAGACGTTGTCCACACGTGAGTAACCTTTCCTAGCGGCCGTTTAACGGCGGCTAGCTCAATTCTAATTCTAACTATCCTGGCATAAAGAAATACATTTTTTATCGAGATTAATCGAGATTAATTGCAAAATTGTACCCATCGAATATCTTTTGACTTTCTGCTTTAAGAAGACAACTTTGTCGCCGTGGGTCGTGGTTACTTCGACTGCCGATCGTTTTGTTTTAAAGCATTTAGGAAACTAATTACTATGAGGATTTATATATCGAAATAGTCATGAAAGACCTAAACAAACGAAAAATAATCCAATAAATAAGAACTAACCGATTACAGGAAACTGACCGAGAGTGGTTCTGATTCACAGATCGGATTATGGTTTTCCTCTACAGTAATAGCACAGTTGTCGCAGATGTGATGGTTTTAAATTCCTTGTAAATGTGGTTTTTGATGTCAAAATCTCTGTAGATAGCTTACATCCAATGCAATGCATGTGTACACACACATGACATTTTCTTCCCAGGCTCTCTACGCGTCACACCTTGGATTTCTCCCGAAGATGTCAAGACAAGTGTGTGTGTTTCTGGTGAGGAAGCCTATTCGGATAGTTCAGAAGCGATACTTTAATTTTCAATCAATCAGTATAAGAAAAAATTCTCTGTAGTGTTCTTTCATTATTAACCAACCAAAACACTAGTCGACAGAAAATAGCCAATTTCAGACTTTGTATAGGCCTCGCTTTCGATGTGAGCTGACTATACAAGTGTTTTCAAACTGATATTTTCAAACTAATATGGCGATACATTGTTAAAGAAGGAACCCGTCAGGTGTCAGTACACGTGTATCATGATTGTCTTCTCTAACCTTCGAATGAAAAGAAGTTTTGACTCTTGAAATTGGTAATTTTTTTTCCAGGTTGATTTCGTGTCATTCGAAGGATGAGTCATTAAATGGTACTTATAGACAGGCTACAATGCCTCATTGCCAACACAACATCGATACCAGCGGGATCAATCACAATCTCTAATAACACCTTATGATCCGCGTAAAATAGGTCTAATCGCGTTCATCGTGACTGGATATCAGACTATAAAAAGGCTATAAGTGTTTTTTTCACGACCTCGCGCTGTTCTTGTAGAGTAGCTGGAACCGAGGGTGCGAACTTGAACTATACATAAACGAATGGCATTGGTACATTGCACATTCAAGCATCTTCTCCGTTTATGCACGCTGTATGCATACATACATACATACATACATACATACATACATACATACATACATACATACATACATACATACATACATACATACATACATACATACATACATACATACATACATACATACATACATACAAACATACATACATACATACATATATACATACATACAAAATACATACATACATACATACATACATACATACATACATACATACATACATACATACACATACATACATACATACATACATACATACATACATAGCACATATATACATACATACATACATACATACATACATACATACATACATACATACATACATACATACATACATACATACATACATACATACATACATACATACATACATACATACATACATACATACATACATACATACATACATACATACATACATACATACATACATAGCACATATATACATACATACATACATACATACATACATACATACATACATACATACATACATACATACATACATACATACATACATACATACATACATACATACATACATACATACATACATACATACATACATACATACATACATACATACATACATACATACATACATACATACATACATACATACATACATACATACATACATACATACATACATACATACGAAGAAGACAGTTTGCATTCCTTTGAGTTTATATTTTATTTCAATTAAATCAGAGCGCAGAATGATACCACTATGAAAGATAAATAGTGACGCAGAATCATTGAATTTGTGAGATAGAGTGCTTCTTTGCAATTTAAGACATACAAGGTTTTAGCTAAACTTTTTTCCCGTATACCACATTTGTTTTCTTCGAAGATTGTCTGTAAGTTTCGTAGGGTTATACCCATCAGCCCCGGCAGGTTCTTCAAATTTTCAAGGTCCATAGGTGAAACCGGGGTTAATCCCGTCACCCCCAGTGAGATCTGCAATGTACAGTCATATCGGTCATTTCATTCTCGAAGAGAGAGCCAGTAGGGCATCAAATCTTAACTCTATGACTTCGCATTGAATCGGTAGAGTTATACTTTGCTAAGTATGCACAACAACAGTGTTAAGGTAGAATGCGCCTCGGGGAGAGATATTCGGACTCTCAAAATTTTACGTTTCTTTTTTGATCTATCACTCGTGGGGGCCCATTTTAAGGCTCTTTGAGTTGGAAAAAGTTTCACCGTCTTGGGTTTTTCTAAAATTAACACAGGGATGGCAGCCATTTTGAATTTCAAATACTGCATGGTAAATATTAATAACTTGCTTCTTTATTACCGAAATTTGCACGGTGTCCCCTGATGTTTTCACTATTGATTTGATGATGACGATGATCATGATGATGATGATGATCATGATGATCATGATAATTATTTGATTTTATTATTGATTTGTACAGTATTGATTTGGTAATAGAACGCCTGAACGTTTCATTCAGGAAAATTTGGGTCTTTCACTTTCGAAGTGCGTACTACCTTAAATTACTTTTCACGGAGAGTTCTGTTTCAGAGATTTCTGTCAGAATTTTTTGTTATGTATTTCTTGACCATGGCAACCATCCGCTAACGCAATCGCTTAAAGAAACTTTTGCAACTCTAAAAAAAACATCTTCCACTTTCCCTATACTAAAAATTCGAGTGATGACCCCCCTCCCCCCAGTTTTTCCCTCGTTATATTTCAAATGTATTCATGCAACTTACTGTGCCAGTTCCGACAAAAGTTTAGGGCATTATTCTCCTCCAACTTCAACTCAAGAGTGGCGTTACAAAATCCGGTGACAGAGAAACTCATTAGCTTAAAATTGCTGATGTTTCAAATTCAAAGTGGCCGCCATCCCTGTGTTGACAATGCCGGGAAAATCAAATATCCGATTAAAAAACTAGAATGAAAACTAACGCGATGAAAACTTTATTTACTCTTCTTAATTTAGTCTTCAAAATGAGCCCAAAGCAATCGATATGCCAGACTGTAGTTAACTGTCGATAGTTCAATTGACTGTACCCAAGGCGCATGCTACCTTAAATCTGAAAAGTTTCAGAATTGTATAGGAAAGTGAATCTTATTATTATTGCACAAGACAATGACAAATATGTCAGGTTGAGGGCGTCCTAAAAGCCATCGTGATCAATCCCTATGAAGCACCTCGATGAACCTTGTCTTTAAAGTCCCAGTGCAGCTGTGTGTGTCGTGATAGGCATGATGACAATTGTACAGATATCGTTGTCAATTTTAACTCAAGTTGAAGTTGGTCGGGGGGAAATCACCCACGCCTGCGAGGTAAGTCGTGATCTTGAACAGAGTAGAGACTCACAAAGTATGTGAAGATCAAGTGACTTGAATTTATTGCATCTATTGCATAATTTTTGAATAAAAATGCCATACATTTTCTTGTGTAATCCTCGCAGGTTCCTGGCTTGGATTTAGGTGCCAATGACGCAAATTCACTTTCTACAACTTATCAATGGCGCAAACACATTCAATGTCCTTTTACAGGGAAGTTTTGCTCAAAATTCGTATCATTCATTGACCTTAACACAGACTTGTAGAGTTCAATGGTATCGTTCACTGGCCCTTATACAAACTTCAATTTCCCAACAACTCAAAATCGCCGGCGAAATTTGTGGGTGACGGAATCGCAGCAAAATGACCATCTCCATGTTTTGTCCATGATGATCACATCAATATATCTGAAGGCGATGAAAATGTGGCACTGACCTTGACCAAAAGGTGGATCTCTTACAACACGCTCATAAGCACCATCCTCTTCAGCTAGGAATACATCATCACCAACAGTGCGTACATGGCCTTGCGGCGCAGCGACACCAGTGTCTCCGCGCACGATGGCTGCTAGCAAGACGACCAGAAATCCGAGAACTATCAAGAATACCCTCATTTCGATACCTAAGGATAGATGTAGACAGCTAGTGTATATCCCCTAAAATTACAGTATCAAAGTTTTAGTGTAGATAGAGTAAAAGTTATTCACAGCGGCATCATAACAAAAACTTCCGCCATTCATGATACGTACCTCTTTCACTGCGAAGAGTGTGATGTTGGGAGAACCATGGAGCGCTGGTTGAACGGTTCAATCAACTGCAATCGCTTTTAAATTCTTGATCTGTTATCATTCGTCACGGGAAGTTTTTAGAATCCACCACAAAGGGCAATCAAAAGGCTTTTCATTGTTTTAGTGACAAAGGGGAGAGCTCAATGACTGGTTCCGTTAGGGTCATCTTGCTAAAATTAAAGGTAAAGGCGACTCCATTTCTTTACAAATGGGAATATTTTTATAAGAAAAAATACACTTTTTCTATGTTTCCAGTGAAATTATAACGTAAAAGGAGTATTGCCGGCTACAAAGTTTGAAGCAAATAAGTACATATTTGTATTAGACGTGAACAGTCATTAAAACAACCAAATGCTAAAATTTTTAATTGCAACAAAAAATCCAAAAGAAGTTCGGCTTGACACAGTATACGGCGGTAAAGTGGCGACACTAGACACACAAATATCCGTTGTGAACGTGCTATGTATTTCAAGATGTAGACAGTATGATAGTTTTCTTAACCGCACGATAAAAAAGTGTATCACCAATTTGTTCGTTTGAAGAAGAGACAAAACGGTCCTGATATAATAATATGTGTAACATCGGTAAATGTTTCTTTTGTACGTTTATTTGCCGTCCGCACGGATGAAAAGAAGAAAAAAACACATTCCCCTCGCCAAGCGAACAATCCAAAGTATATCAGACATCGATATCATCCAACACAGACATTGTACAAATATATGCAGACACTCAATTATCGAATCGGTGTCGCCTTCCAAAGTGTATCGGACTGTCAGAGCGAGGTTATAGTGAATAGAGTTAGGGATGCACCATTAATTATTTGAAGGGGTATTTTTATGCTGACATGCAATCCGTTTTCGCATTCTAAAATCTGACAATTAATTTTATGCATTTGTTTGGGTACAGCATACACGTACTGGTTTTCCCCTTTAAGGTAGTATGCGCCTCGAAAGTGAAAGACTTAAACTTTTGCTCAAACTTTCCTTCAGGAATATTTCAACCATTCTTTGCAAAATCAAGAATAATTAAAGCTGCAAGCAGCGTTGGCGGGGCCCAAGCGGATAACATGGCTGAAAGATCTTGCACTAATGATATTATGTGCAAAATTCGATCTTGGAAAAGTATGATTTTGAACATCATCTCATAGTTACTGTATGTGTCAGTGGGAATTGCATGTTTTACGTAAAATCCAATATGGCGGCCAAATATGAAGGGTGTAGCACTTGTGGTTACTGAGTTATGTACATATACTCATATTTAAGGGCAAAGGTCATCGACGTCACGTGACATTTTGTCAAAAAATTGTAATGCTGAGTTATCCCTATATACCAAAAATCAGACCTCTAGCTCTATTGGCTGGCTCAGAATTAGATATGCACATAATTAATGAGGTACAGGATGTGGTGTCATAAGGTCTCCCATCATACCAAATATGAAGGGTGTAGCACTTGTGGTTACTGAGTTATGGACATATACGTATATTCCAGGTCAAAGGTCATGAAGGTCACGTGACATTTTGTCAAAAAAATTGTATTGCCAAGTTACCCCTATATACCAAAAATCAGACCTTTAGCTCTATTGACTGGCTGAGAATTAGATATGCACATAATTAATGAGGCACAGGATGTGGTGTCATAAGGTCTCCCATCATACCAAATATGAAGGCTGTAGCACTTGTGGTTACTGAGTTATGGACATATACGTATATTCAAGGTCAAAGGTCATCGAGGTCACGTGATATTTTGTCAAAAAAATTGTATTGCTAAGTTATCCCTATATACCAAAAATAAGACCTCTAGCTCTATTGGCTGGCTCAGAATTAGATATGCGCATAATTAATGAGGTACAGGATGTGGTGTCATAAGGTCTCCCATCATACCAAATATGAAGGCTGTAGCACTTGTGGTTACTGAGTTATTGACATATACTTAAATTCAAGGTCAAAGGTCATCGAGGTCACATGATATTTTGTCAAAAAAATTGTACTGCTAAGTTATCCCTATATACCAAAAATAAGACCTCTAGCTCTATTGGCTGGCTCAGAATTAGATATGCGCATAATTAATGAGGTACAGGATGTGGTGTCATAAGGTCTCCCATCATACCAAATATGAAGGGTGTAGCACTTGTGGTTACTTAGTTATTTTTAATGATTAAATTGCAATTTTCGTAAAATCCAAGATGGCGGCCAAATCACGTGACCGATCCAAACGTCATTCGCAAACTTGAAAGAGATCAATCTAAGGATGACATGAGTAAAATTTCAGTTAAATCTGTGAGTTGGTTCTGGAGAAGAAGATTTTTTAATGATTAAATTGCGATTTTCGTAAAATCCAAGATGGCGGCCAAATCACTTGACCGATCCAAACGTCTTTCGCAAACTTGAAAGAGATCACTCTAAGGATGACATGAGTAAAATTTCAGTTAAATCGGTGAGTTGGTTCTGGAGAAGAAGATTTTTAATGATTAAATTGCGATTTTCGTAAAATCCAAGATGGCGGCCAAATCACGTGACCTATCCAAACGTCCTTCGCAAACTTGAAAGAGATCACTCCAAGGATGACATGAGTAAAATTTCAGTTAAATCGGTGTGTTGGTTCTGGAGAAGAAGATTTTTAATGATTAAATTGCGATTTTCGTAAAATCCAAGATGGCGGCCAAATCACGTGACCGATCCAAACGGGTTTCGCAAACTTGAAAGAGATCACTCCAAGGATGACATGAGTAAAATTTCAGTTAAATCGGTGAGTTGGTTCTGGAGAAGAAGATTTTTAATGATTAAATTGTGATTTTCGTAAAATCCAAGATGGCGGCCAAATCACGTGACCGATCCAAACGTCTTTTGCAAACTTGAAAGAGATCACTCCAAGGATGACATGAGTAAAATTTCAGTTAAATCGGTGTGTTGGTTCTGGAGAAGAAGATTTTTAATGATTAAATTGCGATTTTCGTAAAATCCAAGATGGCGGCCAAATCACGTGACCGATCCAAACGGGTTTCGCAAACTTGAAAGAGATCACTCTAAGGATGCCATGAGTAAAATTTCAGCTAAATCTGTAAGTTGGTTCTGGAGAAGAAGATTTTTAAAATTAAATTAGTATTTTACGAAAATCCAATATGGCCGCCAGGTCGCGCGACTATTAGAAATTTCTATACCCAGGTGCACGAGATCTCATAGGTACCTATTAGCCCTGCAAGTTTCAGAAGTTTGCGGTAAGCGGTGTTTGAGTTCTAGGTCGACAAAAAAAGAGCGGAAGAAGAAGAAGAAGTAGAAGAAGAAGAAGAAGAAGAAGAAAGTTGAACTCCTATAAAACCAATAGGGGCCCAGCCGGTCGGCTTGGGCCCCTAAAAATTAGGGGGGTCACCGTGCAAAATTTTGCTTCTAGAGAATCAAATAACCCAAGATTTATGGATATTTTAAAATTCAAAATGGCCGTCATCCCTATGTTAACTCTATGGATGGAAATCAAATTTCTGAATTTCGAAAAATTAAGCCGGTTAAAAGGTTTCTTACACCAACAGCTATAAAATTAACCCCCACAAGTGGTATATCAGAACAGAATTGTAAAAATTGGAGTGTCCTACTTTAATAAATGCACGTTTGTATCGGCCCACCTTGATATGAATATTCTTTTTCAAATTCGCAATGGGTGCAGCAATTATTTTCAGCAAGTTTTGTTTTGAAGATTGTTACAGAGTTTTCCTCTACCATGAATATTATCTGTTATTCCTAATTCGGCATAAAGGTCAAGGAACAGGATAGAAATTGTGAAATATTTATCAGAGCTATGAACCTTGAGTAACCAAACGAGTAAGTGGTTATTCTAATGCTGATGGTGTTGGCCATAGATAGGAATCTTTGGCAGTAAGCATTACCAGGGACACTGATTATAGGACGAGAGAGGGCGCAACAGCGAGAACAACGGTACCTTCCTACTCCGCAGAGAAATCACAAATGTTTTGCATTGTTAGGGGCCCAAGCCGACCGGCTGGGACCCTATTGTTATTGCTCAAGTTCTACTACTTCCTCTTCTTTAGGGGCCCAAGCCGACCGGCTGGGACCCTATTGTTATTGCTCAAGTTCTACTGACTTCCTCTTCTTCTTCTTCTGCCGTTTCTTTGCTCACCTAGATCTCTTAAACGGCTGGACGAAAACTTCTCAAACTTGCAGGGCTAATAGGAGCCAATTAGTACTCGTGCACCTGACCCTTGAAATTTTGATTGGTCACGTGACCTGGCGGCCATATTGGATTTTCCAAAAACCTAAAGATGGCTTCTCCAGACGACGTAGGGGTCTAGTCGATTTGAAATTTTTTGTATAGCAAGCATGACCTAAGGTCTTTAGAATTTGCAAATAAAATCGCATGCGGTCACGTGACCTTGCCCGCCATATTGGATATTCTAAAATACTCATTTAATCTTTAAAAATCTTCTTCTCAAGAACCAAAACACCGATTGAGCTCAAATTTTACTCATGTCATCCTTACAGTGATCTCTTTCAAGTTTGCAAAAAACATTTTGATCGGTCACGTGGTTTGGCCGCCATATTGGATTTTGTGAAATCACAATTTAATCTTTAAAAATCTTCTTCTCAAGAACCAATTCACCGATTGAACTAAAATTTTACATATATCATCTGAAGTGTGATCTCTTTCAAGGTTGCGAAAGGCGTTTGGATCGGTCACGTGGTTTGGACGCCATATTGGATTTTGCAAAAAGTCGTAATTTAATCTTTAAAAATCTTCTCCTCCAGAACCAAAACAACGATTAAGCTGAAATTTTACTCATGTCATCCTAACAGTGATCTCTGTCAAGTTTGCAAAAACATTTTGATCGGTCACGTGGTTTGGCCGCCATATTGGATTTTGTGAAATCACAATTTAATCTTTAAAAATCTTCTTCTCCAGAACCGATTCACCGATTAAACTAAAATTTTACAAATATCATCTAAAGTGTGATCTCTTTCAAGTTTGCAAAAGGCGTTTGGATCGGTCACGTGGTTTGGCCGCCATATTGGATTTTGCAAAAAATCGTTATTTAATCTTTAAAAATATTCTTCTCCAGAACCACAACACCGATTAAGCTCAAATTTTACTCATGTCATCCTTACAGTGATCTCTTTCAAGTTTGCAAAAAGCATTTCGATCGGTCACGTGGTTTGGCCGCCATATTGGATTTTGTGAAATTACAATTTAATCTTTAAAAATCTTCTACTCCAGAACCGGTTCACCGATTGAACTAAAATTTTACATATATCATCTAAAGTGTGATCTCTTTCAAGTTTGCGAAAGGCGTTTTGATCGGTCACTCGGTTTGGCCGCCATATTGGATTTTGCGAAAATCGTAATTTCATATTTAAAAATCTTCTTCTGTAGAACAAACATACCGAATCGACAGAAATTGTACATGCATCATCTATAGTGTTATCTCTTTCAAGTTTGTGAAAGGCATTTGGATAGGTCACCTGGTTTTGCCGCCATATTGAATTTTGCAAAATCGTAATTTACTCTTAAAAATTGTCTACTCCAGAACAAACACACAGATTCAATTGAAATTTTATGTATATCATCTAAAGTGTGATCTCTTTCAAGTTTGCGAAAGTCGTTTGGATCGGGCACATGGTTTGGCTGCCGTATTTGATTTTGCAAAACTCGTAATTTAATCTTTAAAAACATTCTCCTCCAGAACCAATACACAGATTGAACTAAAATTTTACACTCATAATCCCTAGTGGTAGTTCTTTTTAATTTCCGAAGGGCGTTTGGGTCAGTCAGAAGGTTTGTTCGCCGTATTTGATATAGCGAAAATCGCAATTTAATCATTAAAAATCTTCTTCTCAAAAACCAACACACAGATTCAACTGACATTTTACTCATGTCTTTCTTAGTACGGGCACTTTCAAGTTTGCGAAAGGCATTTGGATCGGTTAAGTCGCCTCAATGTTCATAAGGCTGCAGTTTAAAACCTCGTCAGTCGGAAGATCGATCAGTGATGTATGTTATATTGTACACTTGAAAGTCAAAGACGGCACAACAGACTGCAATGCCCGCTGTCAAATTCAGCTAGCAGTCACACGAACCCTAATCTCGGCCCCTTGTGTAAGGCAACTTTGGCGACAAGCTTTTGTACGCCAGGTGACGTTGTCAAGTATACTGCCACAGAAGTACTTAGAGGAGTGTGCCACTAGCTTTAAGGGGTGGCCGACTGCTGTGATTAAGTGAATAAGAGCGGGACAAGGTCCCACCAGGGCACAATTACTGGGGTCTACGCACAGCTGATATGTGAGTGTCAAGGATCATAAATGAAGCTATTCGGGTAATTTTATATGTAGGTGTCTGAATGCACGCTCACTTATTCATCACGAATAAAAAAGAAAGATACATGACATTGCAAGGTGTGGTGATTTGTTTATGATTATCTATCAGACATGCATGGAGTGGCCCTTGTGCGTTATGTAACTGAGAGCATGTAGCTGATTAGAGATGTAAACAAGACCACATCAAGCCCAGCTGTTTATGTCGTAAAAATCGCTGATACACATCGATTAAAACAACACCTTGTTTTATGAAGTTCTGTAGCTTGGTCGTATTTCACTATAATTGCTTTCTGCCATTGCACGCCCGGTCTGTGAAATCTGTGATATTTACCCGATATTTATCGGCGATTTTGGGACTCTAATATCGATACTAGATGATAGTAGAATGACTTGCCCTGTGCTTCGGTACGCCAGATCTGTGAAATCGCCGATATTTATTCCATGTAATTGTTTGTAGGCAATTTGGGGACTCTATATCGATAGTAGACGACACTAGAATGACTTGCCCTGTGCCCCGGCACGCAAGGTTTGTGAAATCGCCGATATTTACCAGATATTTATCGGTGATTTGGGGACTCTAATATCGACACTAGACGATACTAGATTCTGTCAAATCGTGGGTAAATATCCGATATATATCGGAGATTACACCACCTTACAGTTCTGGTCAAACCCGACTTCCAAGGACTTACTCTAACTTCAATACTGGACGATACCGGTACTAGATTTTGTAAAATCGCGGGTAAATATCCGATATATATCGAAGATTTCACCACCTTACTGTTCTGGTCAAACCCGACTCCCAAGGACTGACTCTGACTTCGACACTAGGCGATACTAGATTCTGTTTACTCGCAGGTAAATATCCTATATCGGAGATTTCACCACCTAATAGATCAAGCCGAGCCAATCTAACTTCGATATTGTATAGTCTATTAGCCGTAACTATCGGATATCATATAAAAGTGCAATGTCGCTGTGTCCTCCCCCTGACAGCCGGTGATAGACCAGTGCGAGAACGCACCAGAGTTGTCGACAACATGACAAGTTTTACTAAAGGCGGCAGCCAAGGAAACACGAAATCATAAGAAAACTTCTTGATGACAACGTATCATGAGTGCAACGGGTGTCGATCATTCTGATGTGATCGTTGACCCACCAAACAGGTTGGAGTCACGTACTGAACTGTTTCGAAGAGGCTGTTCAAGTTACGGATAAGTTTGGAAATCCGTGTTTGGCTGTAGGTGCCTGTGTGATTATGGATAATTGCGGTTTCCACCATGCATGATATATTGAACAAAATCTCCAACGACTTTTGCGGAAAGTCTACCGTGAATTTGGAAAGTTAGGTCACGGCAAAAGCATACGGCTTTTTTAACAACGTAGAGCGAGTAAGGCACTCCTGAACGGCGAAATGTTGGTGGTGTATTGCTGCCAACAAGCAAATATCCCTACTGACGTTAGAAACTTGTGTGAATGGCTTCCTTAATGATGAATTCGCAAGAATTTTCAGTGTACTGTGACGTGATATCGTAAACAGGTTTTCAGAGAAGGCGCTGGCTCATCTGCCGAGTCGACGTACTTCCACATTCATGTCGTGCAAATGCCCAAGTCTTGTCGCGATATTTGAGCATTTAACTTGATCGTCAGTGAAACAAAAAGATGTTATTCCATATCAAAACATTATGTGTTTTATATTTTAGGGTTCTGTTTACGTAATAGACATGAACATTTGGATTTATGATCCGTGATTTCCGCGATCCGTGGCATGATTCAAGCTGGCCGTGAATACGCACTGACGTTTTTGGTCATGACCCCTAACCCAAGTGTCATCGATACGCTGTGCGCTGTCCGAGCATCACTTGCTAAATATGGAGCTTGAAAATTGTGCTCTACCTGCAGGGGGGCACTTGAAAATTTAGTGGTCCTTTTATGTTTTACATTTTCCGATTCCAAGTTTTTTGTAGGTAATTTAATGAAAAATGAATACCATCTTTATGTCATTCAAATGTTGTAATGTTAGTAATAATTTAACAGAATCTACAACCATTTTGTCACATTCCATGACTTTTATCTCGAAAAAATCTAAACATGTGTGATTGTCATAAAAAAATCAAATTTGAGCCTAGTAACAGGGCAGAAGCTGCAACCGTTGATGATTTTTGCAATCTCTATCCAATATATCAACTACAGTTTCTTGCGGTCTCCCTACAGCAGCTCAAACACACAATGTTCAGTTTGTCGACAAAGCCTGTATATATAAATATGTATTAGGTGATAGTTTAATTAGAGTCCAGACTGACAGTCAGTTGTCAGCACTGATGCATGGTACACTGCATACACAGGCTGTGCTAGCAAGCTGAATACTGGACAGTTCAACATGCTGTTGAGAGTAGAACAAGAACACATTTGTATAATAAACTGAACAAAAATATTGTCAAAATTATCAAAGTTAATACAGCTACTGCCTATTGGAAACTGTCACTATCAGATACCGCCCTGCTACTGTAGTGTCACTGTTACTGCATACGTGAGCAGTGACAGAGATAGCTCTGACTCTGATATACATGGTAGTTGAAGAAGAGTTTGTGTCAAATGAGGCTCATGATAATGAAACATTACCTAAACAAGATCAGGCCAGAGAGCAACACAAAGAAGAACACATGGATTTTTTTGAATTCTGGCATATGAGAATAATCAAATATTAAAGACAAAAGATGGGGTCACCATGCTTGATTTTCTAAATTTTCACAGTCTTGTCATAAAATTATACAAAAGTGGAACTTTGAACAGTAAAGATGAAATGAAAAAATATATGACTAAATGGAATTATTTATTTTTTAACCAAATTTGCAATTATTACGGCCTAAATTTCAGAGATGAATACATTCATTTGATGGAATATTTTCACCTTCCAGTATTGTCAATTTTGAGTAGCATCTAATTCATATATGTCTTGTACTTTTGAAACAAATTTTTGGTAGGTCACCGTGCTCAGTTTAAGACGCCATATTTGATTTCGCGAAAATCGCAATTTCTCTCTAAAAATCTTCTTCTCCAGAACCAAAACACTGATGGAAGTGAAATTCCACTTTTGTCATTCTTAGTGAGAGCTCTTTCAAGTTTGTGAAAGGCAATTGGATCGGTCACATGGTTTTGTCCCCATATCGTATTTTGCATGAAATAGACAAATATGAGATGATGTTCAAAATTCTTCTTTACAAGAACTTGACTGTTTAGAAGCTAAAATTTTGCACATAATGTAATCAGTGCAAGAATTGGACACCATGTTAATCGCTTGGGCCCCGCCAACGCTGCTTGCAGCTTTAATCCTCTTTTTCTTCTTCTTCTGCCGATTCTTTGTCGACCTAGATCTCTTAAACGGCTGAACGAAAACTTCTCAAATTTGCAGGGCTAGTAGGTATGAATTAGTACTCGTGCACCTGACCCTTGAAATTTTGATTGGTCACGTGACCTGGCGGCCATATTGGATTTTCCAAAAACCTAAAATGGCTTCTCCAGAAGACCTAGGGGTCTAGTCGATTTGAAATTTTTTGTATAGTAAGCATGACCTAAGGTCTTTAGAATTTGCAAATAAAATCGCATGCGGTCACGTGACCTTGGCCGCCATATTGGATTTTCTGAAATAGTCATTTAATCTTTAAAAATCTTCTTCTCCAGAACCGAAACATCGATTAAGCTCAAATTTTACTCATGTCATCCTTACAGTGATCTCTTTAAAGTTTGCAAAAGACATTTTGATTGGTCACGTGGTTTGGCCGCCATATTGGATTTTTTGAAATCACAATTTAATCTTTAAAAATCTTCTTCTCCAGAACAAATTCACCAATTGAACTAAAATTTAATAAATATCATCTACAGAGTAATATCATCTACAGAGTCATCTATTTCAAGTTTGCCAAAAGGCGTTTCGATTGGTCACGTGGTTTGGCCGCCATATTGGATTGCGCAAAAAATCGTAATTTAATCTTTAAAAATCTTCTTCTCCAGACCAAAACACTGATTAAGCTGGAATTTTACTCATGTCATGCTTACAGTGATCTCTTTCAAGTTTGCAAAAGGCATTTTGATCGGTCACGTGGTTTTGCCGCCATATTGGATTTTGTGAAATCACAATTTAATCTTTAAAAATCTTCTTCTCCAGAACTAACGCACCGATTGAACTAAAATTTTACATCTATCATCTAAAGTGTGATCTCTTTCAAGTTTGCAAAAGGCGTTTGGATTGGTCATGTGGTTTGGCCGCCATATTGAATTTTGCAAAAAATCGTAATTTAATCTTTAAAAATCTTCTTCTCCAGAACCAAAACACTGATTAATATGAAATTTTACTCATGTCACCCTTACATTGATATCTTTCAAGTTTGCAAAAAGCTTCTACATCTATCATCGATAGTGTGATCTCTTTCAAGTGTGCAAAAGGCATTTGGATCGGTCTCATGGTTTCGCCGCCATATTGGATTTTGTGAGAAATCGTAATTTAATCTTTAAAAATCTTCTCCTCCAGAATAAATACACTGATTGAACTAAAATTTTACACTTATTTTCCCTAGTGGTAGTCCTTTAAGTTTGCGAAAGGCATTTTGATCAGTCACGTAATTTGGCCGCCATATTGGATTTTGTTTAAATCACAATTTAATCTTAAAAATCTTCTTCTCAAGAACCAATACACACATTCAACTGAAATTTTACTCATATCTTTCATAGTGCGAGCACTTTCAAGTTTGCCAAAGGCATTTGGATCGGTTAAGTCGCCCCAATGTTCTTTGGCCTCGTCAGTCAGGAGATCGATCAGTGATGTATGTTATATTGTACACTTGAAAGTCAAAGACGGCACGACAGATTGCAATGCCCGCTGTCAAATTCAGCTAGCAGTCACACGAACCCTAATCTCGGCCCCTTGTGTAAGGCAACTTTTGCGACCAGCTTTTGTACGGGCGAGTCTCAAAACCCGGACCGAGACGAGTCGAGACGAGACCATAATGACCCCTCAGGCCAGGCGTTGTAAATACATCATATATACAATACTACAGAAAACTTGCAGTTTGTTGAGAGTGTCAAAGATCGATGCACAAAGCAAAAGATAGCACAATCAACGATTGGAACAACTGAAAAAAGATTTGTTGAGGTTTTTTCAACTTGAATTCAAGGCGAGCTCGAACATGCGAACTGCGATGCGACGTCGGCATTTTGGCCTAAGCGATAAGCGCCAGATTCAGATTCTACTATGATATCTACTGTGAATTCAAAATAGGTAACCTTGTATTAGAAACATACATACAGGAGATTTAAGTAATCATTTTTAGAAATTAGATTCACCATTTATAAACACATTATACTAAGAAAGTAAACTGGGAGCTCATAGGTTTAATTTTATGCCGTTGCTATTGACAGGCGCCTGTCAATAGACAAAAGTTGGCTATTGACACGCGGGACTTTTTTAGCCAAATTTTACCGGATTTTAGCGAAATAAACTTCCTCATGCTTCTCATAATGTTTTCCTCTGCCATTTTGTTCGTAAGAATGAACAAAGTCGTCGTCCACGGTTCTTTCAATTGCAAAGGAAAAGCCGAAATATGAGGATAAGAGGTAATGCTATTGCAATTGGAGAGTCAGGAATTTCTCCTGAATAGCATTATCTTTTAAGAATAGTTCTGAGAATAATGCTATAAAGTAAACAAAACCTTTATTAGGTAAAAAAATCAATTTGTGGGGGCAAGGCGACTTTGCTTCCCCTGCAAACCTATTTGTCAAGTATAGATGGGTGTCTGTAAATGTTGTAACTAGTCATAACGACTAGTAACGACCAGAAACGAGCAGTAACGAGCAATAACGACCTAGAACTAGACAGAACGAGCCAATAACGAGCCATAACGAGCCAAAAAATATGATCTGTCCATACATTAATCTACAAGCGCAGTTCCCGCCAATCCTGGAAATCCCGCCCTCTACGGCATGTTTGGACATGGTGCGGCCCGTTACCAGTAACGAGCTAACGACCAGAAACAAGCAGTAATGAGCAATAACGAGCAATAAGGGGCCAGAACAAGATAGAGCGAGCCAATAAGGGGCAATAAAGAGCCCCCAAAATATGATCTTTTCCCCAATGGATTACTCATGCTAAGGGACAGAAAAGAAATTATAAGACGGGAGGGCTGATGTTTTTCAACATGACGCTGAGGACAAAATAGTGAATTGTGAACTTCAAACGTGTTTCCATGAAAAATAGTAACGTACATCAATTTACGTGCTCAAAAAACCATACCATGAAACTTTTAAAGAATAGCTTTATCCTTTGAAAATAATCAAAATAAAATCAAATAAAGTAAACAGTTGCACAAAAACCCTCCCTTCCCACCCCAAGGGACTGATTTCTTTTCCCTGTGGTTTTGTAAGGGAAAAATTGTTTATATTTATCCCTGGATTACCATGTGAAGTGAGGTTGTAGTTTTGGCCCGAAATTCACATATCAATTTTAAATCCCACATATTCACTTCCAAACACCACATTGTAATTGACAAACATTTACAAATGCAAAGACATAGTCAGTATTGTATCGCAAAAGAGTCCATGCTTTTCTCATAATAGTAGTGTAAAATTAGAGAAAAATCATATTTCATGCATGCACACACATGCACTTCTTACCTCCAAATTTCTATATAAAGTACATTATCAAACATATACAAATGTAGGGATATCGCTTGTTTTGTTGGGGAATTTATCAATGGTTTGCCCAACAGACTCCGGATTTAATTTTTAAAATGGGGCCCTCCCCTCATAATCTTTCTTCAGTCCCTTACCATGATTGCCGGCAAGGGTCAGAGTTCAGGCAAATGTGGTTTCATGAATGCAAAACGGATACTACGCGCGCTCAAGTTTATAAGCTCTCTGGGAATTGACTCTTCTGTCTTTTTTATATCAACAATACATAAATGAATGTGAATTTTTCTTTTTATTCGAAAAATGTTTATCAGGCTTCACTCGTATGCCACGTGTTTACTGAGCACTGCCGCAGAGGTTTCGAGATTGTACAAAGCATGTCGTAGAGGGCAGGATTTCAAGGACAGGCGGGAAGTGCGGTTGTAGTTCACTGTATGGACAGATCATTTTTATTTTGCTCTTTATCAGTTATCGCTCGTTATTGGCTCGTACTTTCTATTTCTAGCGCGTTATTGCTTACTCTAAGAGCACTGTTGCAGAAGTTTTTGGCAATACCAAACGTCATAGAGGGCGTGATTTCTAAGCTTGGCGGGAACTGCGCTTTTAGTTTAATTAAGGGACAGATCAAATTTTTTGGCTCGTTACGGATCTTTATTGGCTCGTTCTGTCTAGTTCTAGGTCGTTATTGCTCGTTACTGCTCGTTTCTGGTCGTTACTGATCGTTATGGCTAGTTACCACATTTACAAACACCCAGTATAGATCCATATTGAAAACTTTTTTGCACATTGATATTGAAAGTGATAGCAATGTTTACTACGATGTTTTCAGCGAGAAAAAAAATTTACCAAAATGTTTTAATTTCCGGTTACAGTTTTGTCGTACCCAAGGTCATTGGCTTTACTATACCATGGAAGCAGCACACCAGTGCTGACCCGAACTGGAGGTCAAGGTTAAAATGTCCGCTCCCCGTGTTGAGACTCCTTGTATCTTTCTCCCTGGCTCTTGCCTCGCGCCGTTCTAGGCCGTGAAGTTACGCTTCGGGTGCATTTTGCTTGCTATTTTGGATTAGCTGACGAAGCTTTAGAATGTTGTCACCATCGTAATAGTCGTTTCTCATGCAGGCATGCGGAGTTATGTCGAAAGCGACCAAGCTGTCAATGTCGCGGCCATCGGAAATCACGATGCCTGTCATGACAGTTCTCTGACGTGAACTACTAAGATTTTCCGACTTTTACAATGCAAAACGGACCTCATCATCACTAAAGGGTGGCATTGTACCAAATAAGT
Organism: Ptychodera flava; assembly: GCF_041260155.1. Taxonomy (NCBI): domain Eukaryota; kingdom Metazoa; phylum Hemichordata; class Enteropneusta; family Ptychoderidae; genus Ptychodera; species Ptychodera flava. The sequence goes on along the minus strand of NC_091940.1, from coordinate 18,887,457 downwards.
ATCACCAATCGGCAAAAATACGCGTATGCAGGACCGTGGTTATGCTAGAGTGACACTGTGAACGCGTACGACGTACCTAGCTGCAGTACAGTAGCTCGAGGTTTTGCCTGGGTATTTGGGTCGGACGGCAAAACCAGATTGCCGTCCGACCCAAATACCCAGGCAAAACCTCGAGCTACTGTTCTGCAGCTAACGACGTACCGTGCGTGACGGCTTTCGCTAGCATTGCAAAATATTGATTTTCCGACGTATTAGACCTTGTTTTGTAATTACTACATGGCAGAACAATGTGTTCTTCATTTACGTGGAAGAAGAGCACTTTATTTCACTAAAATGTGGTGAATTATGAAGAAAAACGTCCCGCGTGTCAATAGCCAACTTTTGTCGGCACCTACAGTGGCTCTGCACCATTTTTCTACATTACTGATACTATAGTATGGAAGACCGGTCACGACATGCGACATGCGACCTGCGACTTCAAAACTGCGACCTGCGTCCCGCGAGTTTGAAACATGCGACCTGCGACTTCGGCATTTAGACCTACGTGTAACCTGCGACTTCACAACAGCGACCTGCGTGTTTGTCAAACTGCGACCTGCGACTTCACAACTGCGACATGTGACAACAACACGTAACGTTTCATGGTGTTTTCCTCAGTATTAGATTGGAGGCGTCTTGCGTGAACTTTAATCCTTTGAGCGCCAAAGTCTATTTTTGTCCCCTTTATATAATAAACCCCTGTCAATTTTTCTCCAATTTTTGCAAAAAAATTGGGAAAAACCTGTAGCCAATGAAATGTGATGTCGATTTGGTCCAAAATTATCAAACAATTACAGAAAAATCATATAATTGGTAAAATTTTGCACTAAAATTTTGGTGGGAGAAAATTACAGCGCTCAAAGGGTAAAACGTGGAAAGGAGATTTAACGTTCAACATCGATCAATTAATAAGCCATTGCTTTGGTTTTGTAAATCGTTCACCAAGTCTGGCAAAACTCAATTCATGTACACACCAGTTCACTCATTTTCATCTGGAGAGATAATTTTATGACGGAAATGTTGACAGTCCGTGTTAATGCATGGAAAATAATATGCTACGTGATAGGCATTTATATGTTTATATTATAATTTCAAATTATTTTAGATATTCTTCGTCTGCCTTACCTCGCTTCTTTCCTTATGTTATCGACAAACTTTTTGATTTTTAGAAATCTCTGGTATTATCCTCATTTCACTGTGGTATAACCATCTAGCTGTCTGTTTAATTCATCAGTTGTCCCCCCTGTATCATAACTGCGTCAGTGTCATTGCAAACATTCGAATTTTCAGTTATTGTCGTTCATTTTCTAACATTTCCAATTTTGTTCCAATTCTCTAGTGATTGATCATCGGATGTTGCCATCTTTTCGTCTAATTTCATTTTTACTTTTCGTCAAAAAATCGAATTGATCCAACTTTTGTTCAGTAAATTGGAAAAATAAAAATATTCTTACTGGTTAACTTCGGACTACATTTGTCTACACAAATAACATATGCAAAGTAAAGCAGTTAAAATAATACTGATATTGACAGAAGTGCAAACATATTTGCTAACCATGAATAGCCAGAGACCGACTCAAGTTCTTTATAGATAACGCGAGTTAAAACTGTAAAACAGGACATAATTAAACCCTCCTACAATCCTATTTTCAGTCTTTAAGCCTAATATGTACATACTATAATATGTACATATTATTTTTTGTGTGTATATAATATTTTAGATCATGTAGGCAGAAAAGTTCCAGAAACTATTAAACACTGATGTAGACGTTTAAAACCCTATTGCTATTGCACTATTTCAGATCGGTTTGCCTTTCGTAAGAAGGAAAATAAATTTGTGCTCTTCGTTTGTGGATCTCTACCGTCACAGCTTCATGCACTTCTATCGCTGGTTGAATTCTTTCGCTGGCCGATTTTTGCGTAGGCCAGCGGTGCGAAAATAATGCTCTGGTCGCGAGAATGCGGTAAACCGGCTGATTTAATATAGCCTAGTGCAATGGTGTCCCTCGTGTTTTTTCAGGCTCGTGTTCAGAGCAATGGTGCGAACAAATCAAGACTGATATCGCAGTTTGACAAACACGCAGGACGCAGGTCGCTGTTGTGAAGTCGCAGGTTAGGCCTACACCTTGGTCTAAATGCCGAAGTCGCAGGTCGTATGTTTCAAACTCGCAGGACGCAGGTCGCAGTTTTGAAGTCGCAGGTCGCATGTCGCATGTCGTGACCGGTCTTCTATGGAAATCCGGTCACGACATGCGACATGCGACCTGCGACTTCAAAACTGAGACCTGCGTCCTGCGTATAGGGTTAGTGTTAGTGTTAGGGTTAGGGGTAGGGGTAGGGTTAGGGTTAGGGAAGTCGGACCCCCAACCAGAAGACAAGTTTTGAGCCTTGCCTCTCCCTAACGCCGCCGGCCAGGGCAACGTTGGGCCGCCGGGAGCCGACGCAGCTCTGCGGCTGAGCGCCCACTGCAACCGTACCCCGAAGTCGGACCCCCGACAAGAAGACAGGTTTTCAGCCTTGCCTCTCCCCAACGCCGCCGGCCAGGGCATCGTGTAGCTAGGGATAGGTCGCAGATCACAGTTTAAAGACGCAGGCCAGGAATGCAGGTCGCATGTCGCAGTTCGTGACCGGTACCTACGTCCCCGGCCTGCGTGATCTGCGACCTAACCCTAGCTCTACACGTTGCCCTGGCCGGCGGCGTTGGGAAGGGGCAAGGCTCAAAACTTTCTTCTCGTGGGGTTCGACTTCCCTAACCCTAACTAACCCTAACCCTAACCCTAAACCTAAACCTAACCCTATACGCAGGTCGCAGTTTGACAAACACGCGGTACGCAGGTCGCAGTTTTGAGGTCGCAGGTCGCATGTCGCATGTCGTGACCGGATTTCCATAGTCTTCCATACTATAGTACATGTATGTTATGTGTGTGGAATCTGAGGCAGCCTCAGATTAAGATTCAAATTCGGAGAACTATGTAACCACTGACTAGAATGTACGAAAATGAACAAGCATTAGTCGATGGTAGGGGTGGGATATCACTTCTTTGACTAAGACAGAAGTGGATCAACGTCCTTTTTTTCCCGTGGCATTGGTACAGATGCTGCCTTTGTGCAAAAAACCAGTAACTTTTCTATCAGTAAGATAGGAGGTCTTTTGGTCTCGTCTCGACTCGTCTCGGTCCGGGTTTTCTGACTCGCCCTTTTGTACGCCAGGTGACGTTGTCGAGTATACTGCGACGGAAGTCCTTAGAGGAGTGTGCCACTAGCTTTAAGGGGTGGCCGACCGGTGTGATCGACTGAGTGGCACAATTACTGGGGTCTATGCACAGCTGATATGTGAGTGTCAAGGACCATAAATGAAGCTATTCGGGTATTTTATATGTAGGTGTCTGAATGCACGCTCACTTGTTCATCATGATAAAAAAGACAGATACATGACATTGCAAGGTGTGGTGATTTGTTTATGTTTCTGTATCTGACATGCATGGAGTGGCCCTTGTGTGTTGTGTAACTGAGAGCATGTAGCTGATTAAAAATGTAAACAAGACCACATCAAGTCCAGCCGTTAATGTCGTAAAAATCGCTGATACATATCTATTGAAACAGCACCTTGTTAAATGAAGTACTGCAGCTTGATCGAATTTCACTGTAATTGCTTTGTGCAGTTGCATGCCCGGTCTAAGTGATCGGCGAAATTTACCCGATATTTATCAGGGATTTGGGGACTCTGGTATCGATACTAGACAATAGTAGAATGACTTGCCCTGTGCTTCGGTACGCTAGAGTTGATTGAAGTCGGTGAAATGTTAAAATTAAAAATAATTTTAAAATCGTAGTTTCTTTTGTGTCTCTCCTATATCCATACGAACCTATTTGGAATTAGGCAGCGCAGGCCAGGTTTCCTAGCAATGGAATGCGTTATCTGAGTCTGTGCAGTAGTGAGTTAGTTTCAGTCGGGGATTCGATATATATCGGACATTTCACCCACCTTACATGTACATGTTTTCATAAAACCGACTTCATGGACTGACTGTAATTTCGATACTAAACGATACTAGATTTTGTCAAATCGCGGGTAAATATCCGATATATATCGGAAATTTCACCGCCTTACTGTTCTGGTAAAACCCGACTTAATTCCAGCATGCTATTTTTTACATCCATGATTCCAGGGACTGACTTTAACCTTGATACTAGGCGATACTGAATTCTGTCAAATTACGGGTAATATATCGGAAATTTCACCGCCTTACTGTTCTGGTAAAACCCGACTTAATTCCAGCATGCTATTTTTTACATCCATGATTTCAGGGACTGACTCTAACCTTGATACTAGACGATACTGAATTCTGTCAAATTACGGGCAAATATCCGATATATATCGGACATTTCACCACCCTATAGATCTAGCCGAGCCAATCTAACTTCGATATTGTATAATCTAGTAGCCGTAAATATTGGATATCATATAAAAAGTACAATGTCGCGGTGTTCTCGGGATTCCGGGATAAACTCCTTTGTGCAGCGCTCATCCCGCCCGCTATCGCGTTCACCACACTCAGGTGTCTCACATCGCCTTCACCCCACTAAAGCATTCACAAATCACAGTTTACGATGCAGCTAGAAGGCAGCTCCATTTTCATACCAGTTCAAAAGTAAAATACTCATAGACTTGAGATATTTGTGCATGTTAGACTTTCGATACATTCGCTTTACGCTTGAATTTAGCATGGAGCTTTAATGAAATTATATCACTACATAATTTTCTAACTTTCTTCCTGTCGCTTTGAATGGTGTCATTTTGACCAAACTTGGCGAATAAAATCCTGACATAATACCATTTAGTTTACACTTTTAATAAAAGGGTGTTTGGCTGTAGGTGACTGTGTGATTATGGATAATTGCGGTTTCCACCACGCGCGATATATTGAACAAAATCTCCAACTACTATTGCGGAAAGTCTACCGTGAATTTGGAAAGTTAGGTTACGGCAAAAGCATACAACTTATTTTACAAAGTAGAGCGAGTAAGACACTCCTGAACGGCGAAAATGTTGGTGGTGTATTGCTGGCAACAAGACAATATCTTTACTGACGTTAGGAACTTGTGTTGATTGGCTTCCGTAGAGATGAATTCGCGAGATTTTTCAGTATATTGTGACGTGATATCGAAACAGATTTTCAGAGAAGGCGCTCGCTCGTCTGCCGAGTCAACGTACTTCCGCATTCATATCGTGCAAATGCGCAATTCTTGTCGCGATATTTGAGCATTAAACTTGATCGTCAGTGAAACAAAAAGATGGTTCTCAATATAAAAAACATTATGTATTTCATATTTTAGGGTTCTGTTTAAGTAATAGACATGAACATTTGGATTTATGATCCATGATTTCCGTGATCCATGGCATGATTTAAGCTGGCCGTGAATACGCACTGATTTTTTTTTGTGATGACCCCTGACCCAAGTGTCATCGATACGTTGTGCGCGCTGTCCGAGCATCGCTTGCTAAAATTCATGGAGCTACCAAAGCTCCATGCTAAATTCAAGCGTAAAGCGAATGTATCGAAAGTCTAACATGCACAAATATCTCAAGTCTATGAGTATTTTACTTTTGAACTGGTATGAAAATGGATATCTAGTTCGTTTGAAAAACTGGTGTGATGAAGCAGGTTTCGTGCTGTTAAAGCGCGACATGTACAGTACAGCACTGATAGCGATTGCAGGTTTGTTACCAAGGCTGCGTTCACAAAAAAAAACGGTTAGGGGGGCTGGAGAAATTCAGGAACGGTGATTCGAAAATTTTGAGGGTAGTAGAGAGGGAACTTGAAATATTGCCCCAATTCCAGTACAGCTTGAGCGGACGTATAGAAATTTGCATAATTCAATAGGCTGCAGAGCCTCGTTCTGAATGTAAACAAGCAATATGTCGGAATACACGTCGTTCGAGCGACTTGGTCGTGAAAATGGGCTCGAAAGCTCACAAATATGATTATTTAATGCGAAATTGAACATGCTATGAGGTAATGTACACTTTTGAGAGTAATTTCATCGTATCTATGCATGATAGAAATAAATACTAATGATAATTGACAACTGAATTCGTACGTTGCAATGATGGTTTATACCTCTCAGCTGTGTGCTATTTTTAGACTGTGACCCGAAACACACTGATACAGGTCTTGAACAAAAATAATACTTGTTGTGTCAAACCACTTGCTATTGAACAACGCTTGTGACAAGTTTCGTGAATTTCTGACAGTGCGCCTATATTTGCGGCATGATTTCATGATGCCATGTATGCGCTGTTAGTGTTACCGTACAAGGCCGATCGTACAGCCCAGTGCAGTGTACGCGTGTACAGCGTACAACGCTATGGCACTGAAACTCGCCTTTATGCTATCGTACTTCAGTCAACATTGACGAGTTGAAACATGGTAACTGAACAGTGATATACTACCCGTTACCAGTGAAAAGGAAAACTGACAAATCACGGTCACTCAAATCCACTCTTACAACGATATTATTATCTTGAAAGGCTGAGGGGTCAGTAAAATCAGGCGTGGGAATGTCCGACCACCACATCCTGCATCGACTCCAAACAGACAGACACTGACAGTTGACAATGAATGACCGAATACAAGAGAAGTCGGCCAGTACAGTATGCACCCTATTAGAATATATGCTCCATATTAGTGTTTCTTTTTTTGAAGTCTCACTTAAGTTATATACGAAAGCGATCTAAATGTCATTCATAAGATGAGCGTAATGTTTGCAAACTTCACAGATCACAGTTCAACGCACGTATGATATACACACATTGGGTAAAATTAAAGATGGCGGTGTATCGCGATCGTGGTAGCGAGTTTTGCAGTCTTCGTCATAGTTACACTTGAAGTTCGTTAAAAAGTCATAGGAGATGGCGAAGCAACTTAGTTAACCCCTTGACTACCAAGGTCAATGTATTCCTATATACCAGGCCCCCTTATGTAAATATTGATAAAATCTAGGGTGTGGTCATTGCATGAACACTGCTTAGAGTAAAAATTAAGTAAGTACCAATAACCATATATTTTCTGAATCAGCATGAAATTTCCCACTTTCTCATACATAAGTTTTGTTTTTCCAGGTCACGTGACTGATCACATGACACATCATGTGACCAGAGTTGGCAAAGAATATGAATATTTGAAGCATCAGGACGTGTTTTGAATCCATAAAATGACGCAAATTTGAATACAGTTGCAATTTCATGGCATTGTCTTTACATATATTTAATAATAACTACCCTTAACTTTATTTATAGATGTACCTATTTAAGATTTTTCTCACAAAAGGCAGAGTAAATGAACCATAAACATCAGCATCTGACATGATTCTGTTTTGAAAATCAACACTATAGCACAATGAAAATATGTCCCTATTCCTTACAGGCAATGTAGCAAGTGTCTTCAACCCAGGCTTCCAATACCCATGGTCAGGTTGATTAAAATATGGAAGCATCGGGAAGGTCGTACTGATAGCACATCCTGTCAAGCTGTTTCATTCTCTATTTGTCTGTCGTAGCATCACCTTTCATGGACAAAATAAAAATAATAATAATACACCATTCTTACGAGTCATTCACTGTACATCATACTGAATTTAATCATTTGCAATGTTCTGTCGTCTGTCATGGACGTCATTCAAAGATACACCCTCTGTACATAGCATGATGTCAACGCCAAAATTTGCACGCTTCCATGTCTTAATGCTCGAAGCATTGCCTTAATCTCGCTCTTCACTTCCTTGTGCCAGGACGTCAATGTCAATGTCATATGTGACATATGCTTTAAATGGGTAATCGTTTTAGTAGGTTTTATCAGAAAGAAATTACCTGAGAGAAACTATTGATGTCACGGGTACTGGCAAAAGTGCGTAATGTAGACACGGGAGAGAAATATTAAGTATTTATGTGTCAAATATTTCTCAGTGCACGTTATGTTAACGGTAAAGTCAATGTCATTGGGTATTTTTACTGTCTGTATTTTATCATGTAAGATGCCACTACCACCACCATTTCGTATCTTTTCTCATCTTCTCAGAAGCTTTTAGCCAATTGGTTAAAACTCATTACTCTTATTCCAAACAGCCAATCTCGTAAAGGATATCCCTTATTTAAGACCCTCTAAGTTGCTGAAAATAATGGCAATTTATCACTCAGATAAAGCCTTCCGAGCCGCTGCACATTGCCAGCGATCCCACGGTCACCGAGACGAAGGCCCGAATGAAACCTATGTACACAATTATTACCTGTCATAGTGCGATTAATAGTGCTTGACTTTTTAAACGCATGTTCTTGGAATTATAAAAAGGTGACGTTTGCGAAAAATTTACAAAACATTAACATGTCTGTGAATATCTCATAGATCGGCAACTTCTCTTAACTAGCTTCCCGATTTTAAACAAGTGTTACGTGTCTCACGAGTGAGACCTGCTAGTTTTGTTTAATTCCGTGTAGACCTTGTTCAGACTTACAGGATGACAATAAATAAACCCCTATATGATAAGTTAAAAAAATCAGTCAAGGGTTAACACATTCTAAGCAGAAATATACGACCCGTCTTTCTTTTCTCCACAGCGTCTCAAAAAAACTCCAAAAGTTCAATTGGTTGTCCTTTTTCGTTTGTCAACATTGAAATTGCACATTTTGCGTAATGAGAAACCAGGACGTTCATATATGTTTATTCAACTAATATTACCGACATTCATCATAACAATCTCTGTTATATTTGCATTTATGGGCAGCAGAAGAGAATTATAAACAAACGGAAAAAAATGAACAGTAGATGACGTACATTGGAACTCACAAACACCATAATTAGGAATGGCATTAATTTGTATTTGCATCTAACATAGCGGTCTTCGTTTCATATGCCAACTATAAACGAGTGAAAATGAAAATAAATATTTGTCTTGGCTAAGTGGGTATAGGAATCTGAAAATAAATGTTCGTACGACGCTATTCGGATGTGATGTCGAAGACTGCCAAGCTTTAGCGGAGTAAGTTTACTTTGAAATATAATGGACTAACATAACATTTAATAAAGTACTCATCTCTGCTGGAGCTCTCCTCCCCTGGGTTGAAATGAAACTTTAGGTTGGTATCATCTTGCCGCAACGTTTCTGCATAAACTGCGAGTCTATAGGACCTTTATTTCGTTCGCTGTTTTTTTCTTTTTACATACAAAAGCTCTTCGTGTATGAAATTACACCATGAATGACGATTGCAAATGAGGCCGCACCGAACGAAACAGAAAACCATTACTTGACAAGCTCACATCACTAGTGTCAACAGGCCTTTTGTCCTCATAATAGCAAAGTTTTTTTATCTCCCTTCAAATAATCCCCTTGAGTTACACCCCGTCCCTCAACCTAGTTCCTGACTTCGAGAACGCATGATCGGAGCCTTGTGGGGCATGGCGTCCCTGACGCGACGTATGTCCCTCAAAGTTACGACAATTGACAAGTTCTGCCAAGGTTAGTTTTGCTATTAAATAGCTAAAGTGTTCTGTTTTTAGGATCTTCAGTGACCTGTCTTATAAATAACAGTTACTACACCCTTGTTAAACACCAAGAAATAGCTTCAAAGATCATACGGATATATGCGTTCTATTTTAACTAGCTTGCTGGTCGTTAGAACTGGATGTTGCCACCCCGGGTTGCTACTGGCCTGTGAAGGCCTAGGGGTTAACAATAGACTCTTGGGAAGGGTGGTCGTAATAGAAAATGTCGACGGAACCACAATATTATTTTTTCATTCTTACTATTTCGTTTTCAAAAATGTTTACAGGACTGGAAACTATAAAAGCGTTGAATTCCAGCAAAACAGACGGTAATCTGCCTTCTCTGAAAGAAATGGCAAATCTTGGAATACAAAACAATTTATGTGCATATTTAAATCCCAAATATCCCTGGAACAATTGATGTATCTCTAAAAATTCCTAAATTCCTAAAAGATATCAATGTCTCAATAGTCCAGCGAGGTGTGTCCTTTCGTAACAAGTTGGATTCGTCACTGAAATCAAAGGTTTCGGTTTAGATTAGTTGTTACTATATAGATATATGGCCCGTTTAATTCTATGAAATTTGGTTCATTCAAAGTTCGTGGATGGAAGGACTGTTGTCAATTCTGCCGACCCATTCGTATTTTCTATTTGTATTGATGTCAATTGAACTCTTCTGACTTATTAAAATGAATTCCTGTTGATCGGTTTTTGATATTTTATATTGTTTTGATCTTTGTTGACGAAATATGTTTTCTGATGTACACTTCAAACATGCTGAAATACTGGTCAACGGCACAAAACCAAAACTCTGTTTGCAGCCAGACAAGATAAAACATTTAGTGAAACATTTTAAGGTCTCTACCGTAAATTCAGTGTACAACTGCGTGACAGAACATACATTGTTTCATCGAGTTTGGACCTCATGCCAGTCTTTGTGATGAGATCTAGCACCTCCGTGCTAAATCATTCATATTCAGACATGCATTTGGTATATATGTGTCATATTAGGATATTCCTTGAATATGCAAAAATATTAATTAGGATATTCCTTGAATATGCAAAAATATTAATTGTTCTTACAGATTTTTTTATGCATTATGATATATCCCAGTATGCATACCGCAGGCCTATTGGTATTATTATCAGAATGTGTTGGATAAGGGAGGTGTCTTCCACAATGTCGTATTCGTATAAACATTGCAAGGGAATATGAGTAGAATACACAGACACACATTCTCCACACCCCTTCCTTCCTTCCCCCTCCCTACTTCCACACCGCTCTCTTCCTCCCTCCCCTTTCTCTCTCTCTGGATATTGTTTTTCTACTGTTGCCATGGAGGCGCCAGCAGACGTCTCCAGCATTGAATTTACTTTTTGTTAAATTTTAAGAAACCATGTATGTTTGCCCAGTATATTTTTCAACAGCGGCTGTGCTAGTGAGTTCCCAGTTTGGTACTGCGCCTGTTTTCACCATGGATAGTTGGATTTGTTTCTGATATCGCCATCACAAACATCAGTAACATTGTCCGAACGCATAGTCTAAGCCCCTTCCCTGAGTAGTTAACGGTCCATCCCCAATCAAGGCCCAACGAACGTTCAGCAACTATTTCAACACTCAAACCTACTACGCACAGGACTTCGCCATGTCTCATCCCGCTTTGAACGACGCCATCGAGCGTCACACAGCCAAGTTTGCGGAATTGTTCTCAGCTGGAGACATGAAGTCACTCTCCGAGCTCTACACGGAAGATTGTAAGATGCTGTCACCGGGAATGGACGTGAAGATCGGAAGGAAAGGTAGGTGCGGTTCAGGCATTGTTCTGATCGTATGAGTCAACGCGCGTTTGCCGTTCGCTTGGAATTAGGGCTCCATCACGGGTGCAGTTCTGTTTTGAAAGTTTTTGAAGTTGAACTTCGAATTCTCGACAATTTTAAGACATATTCCATGTGAAATATGATTGAGTGAGCACACCTGTGCCTCGGGACGAGTCGTTCTACCTGTCATACACAAAACTCATTAGCCCATAACGGCGGCGCTCACAATGTATTGTGAGTGCTGTTGCCTACACTATAGGGTAGGCCAAGATGTCGTCCTTTTAAATTTTGCGTTTAGGAGACAACCATCATGGTCTTTGTGACGACAAGACATGACACAACGCCAGGTTATATACGTATCAATCAATTGCGTGGCCACATACCTCTAATGGGAATTGCCATAATTTAGCTTTTTTATCAGCCGCTGAAGAATGCTGTATGGCATTGTATGCGGCGGGTGGAGTGAAGCTTGTCTGCCAACACATCGAAATGGGTGAATGTGGTGATGTGGCATATGACTGCGTCACGTACACCATATTCAGAAAAGATTGGACGGTCTTTGGCAGTGGGAAGTCTCTCATTGTCCTTAAAAAAGTCGACGGCAATTTTTACACGCACTTGGACTGTTTCAACAGCAGCCAGAAAGAATGAGATGTCGACACTATTTGTGTGATAGACTGACCGAAGAATCCGAAACTAAGCTGAACTTATGGTTGCGATCTCACACCAACGGTTGCTGAAGAAAGGACTGGGAAATTATTTCGAGCGGCACAGACAATTATGCTGAGTGGTACGAAGAAAAGCTCAAACTGCCTAGTCATACTCACATTTCTCTCTCTCTCTCTCTCTCTCTCTCTCTCTCTCTCTCTCTCTCTCTCTCTCTCTCTCTCTCTCTCTCTCATATTTTGGATTTGTCATTCTTTACGTCTCTTCAAAGAGTGAAGAAAAATTAATAAATGTATGATTATGAATACTGTACTTCTATCATTATTGTATACGTACAAAAGTACCCTATTACACTCGAATCCTGAATGACAATTAGTGTTCATGCCAAATTTACGCAGTTGTAATACAGACCCTCTTATTAATAAATTTATGATTACAAATATCCTTGATAAAAAATCAAAATTTCTGTTCTTATTGTATACTTGCAAAAGTACCCTCCTGCACAAAAATTCCTGAATGACGATCAGTATTTATGCCAAATTCACCACGCAGTTTTAGCACAGACCCTGAGAGCTGTAGTCAATACAGTTACAGCTGTAGCATTGCACTGTAACTTTATGCTCGGTCACAATATAGTACTGCCTCGGCAGTCTCTCTGAACGGTAAATAATGGGCCCCCTTCTTATTATTTACTGTTGAGAGAGACTGCCTCGGCTGCCTCCGTATGGACCCAGTTACCTGTGAGGCCCTAAAGACACAAATTCGTGTTCTGTTGATCTTTTTATGACATCAAGAATACATAGAATATTAGCATGAAAGTCACTCAATGTACAAAATGATGAATAACCTCAAAAGTATCAAAAATTATCCCTTTGCTGTATTCAAACATACCTTTGAATATGACCTGAATACAGATTTGAAGATATCCAATTTCTGTTTGATGTTCTATGAAAAATAAAACATTGCCATAATATAAGTTACAGCTGTTATCCTTAGTTATACGAAAGCCACCGCCAATAATATAGTATTGAATGCAAGTTCATAGCATTCTTTGTCATGAAACGAAAATTTTGAACATCAAAAGTATTCAAAATGCTTGAGACAAAATATTCTATTCAAACTGAAATTCCCTTGCAATGTTTATACGTATATGACATTGTTGATGACGACACCCATGTTATTCAACACATTCTGATAATAATAGGAATAGACCTGCGGTATGCATACTGGAATACATCATACTGCATGAGAAGACTCATATCGTAATATGACAATATTATGACAAATGCATATATGTCTGAATATGAAGGATTTAACGCGGCGGTGCGAGATCTCATCACAAATTTTATGAAACAATGTATATTCTGCCGTATCAATAAAGCGACTTTGACTCTTTAGTCGATTTAATTCTTCCGACCACTGTCATTTCCAATCTATTTTTGTAAGACTTTGTGTTTATGGCTTTTGACTTTTAGCTGTGAAAAAGTACTACGAGCTTTGCTGTTAAAGAACGAGTCTGTACAATTTGTATTCTGTTCCAAAGAGTTTGTCACTACAAATGGTAGGACAAAAAGCATTCCATGAGGCCAATTGTGGTTAGTTATGCCTTTGCCATGACCCCCGAAATCTCCGTGGCACGAGTTTTCCAGGATCCCTCCCGATCCCTCACTGTATCCCTCATTAAGTGTGGTTAGTTATGCCTTTGCCATGACCCCCGAAATCTCCGTGGCACGAGTTTTCCAGAATCCCTCCGATCCCTAACAGTATCCCTCATTAAGTGTGGTTAGTTATGCCTTTGACATGACCCCCGAAATCTCCGTGGCACGAGTTTTCCAGAATCCTCCCGATCCCTAACAGTATCCCTCATTAAGTGTGGTTAGTTATGCCTTTGCCATGACCCCCGAAATCTCCGTGGCACGAGTTTTCCAGGATCCCTCCCGATCCCTCACTGTATCCCTCATTAAGTCACTGATTAAGCCCCCTATTTAAAACCATAGTCCTAAGGCCAACAGGAACCGACGAGACTAGCCGCGCTGCTTTGTCGTCCTGACCTAAAATGACCTCCTTTTAGAATAGATGGACTCTATTCAAACAACAAGTACTGTGCCCCGCTTTATATGCATCTAGGTCTCTCCAAAAATAGACTGGACTTCACTTGACTACACTGACCGTAAAAGCCTAGGGACAGATAATGGAATCTTGAGAGGAGTGGTCATTATTGAAAGGTATCGGCGGAGTGACAGTCTGATTTTTTCGTTCATGATGGTTGCTTAGAACTATGTGTTACACGACTGGAAACAATGAACATGTTAAATTCTCGGATAATCGCATGTATATGCATTCACTGCCCACTCCGAAAAATATCAACTCCGACTTTGAAGACAGCATCAATGTATGCCCATATTCTGACCTTAAATCTCTGGAACTAACGATACATCACAGGGTTACCAGTGATAGATAGACAAGCACTCTGTATGTAAAATGTGGAATTCGTCCAATAAAATCCACTGTTTGGGTCTAGAAAGAAAACTATATGCGGAATCATGGCTCGAACAGTTTGTTTTGTTGAATGATGAAGAAAATATCCATGTACATATACAGCCATGTTCCTCAACAGGGCTTCTAAGTTCACCCCCGATAGTTGACGGTTCGTCCCTAATTAAGGCATAGACCCTCGAGGGTCTATGGTTAAGGCCAAACGATTTGACGTTCAGACAACCGTGGTAAAACCTTTACAACACTCTGGACTTCGCCTCGCCATGTCTGACCTAGCTGCAGTACAGTAGCTCGAGGTTTTGCCTGGGTATTTGGGTCGGACGGCAAAACCAGATCGATCTGGTTTTGCCGTCCGACCCAAATACCCAGGCAAAACCTCGAGCTACTGTACTGCAGCTATGTCTGACCCTGCTTTAAATGAAGCTATCAAGCGTCTTAACGAGAAGTTTATGGAGTATTTCGCAGCATGTGACATGAAGTCTCTCTCCGAGCTCTATACGGAAGATTGCAAAATGCTGACACCGGGCATGGACCTGCAAACCGGACGGAAAGGTGAGTGCCGTCCTGGCATTACTGTATTTTAACGAGGTCACACGCATGTATCATTCTTTTCGAAACAGGGCTAACATTCCTTTGCAGTTATGTGTGAACTTAAAAGTGCTTTAATACCTTGACAGGTGAAACTATCCAATGAAAATCCTTAATGACGGAGAATATATCTCTCCATTCCCTTTAGTACACTGGCCCGACAAATGTACATACTTATTACTTGCAAGCATAGTTTATAATCAGATGTATTTGGGTTGTTTCACCTTTACTTAGTCGGCATTCTGGTGTTCCCAATCTGCTGATCAGCTGTTGTTATGGTGATGGTGGCATCAAAAAGTACTGCACATAGCATAGGTGGGGAACTTAACCAATATTCGTACAATTGACTTAAAACAAGAAGCTCCCCTATCAAAGCCTGTTGTGAAGAAGTCACGCTACTGATCGGGCGTGCCGTGTTTGGTCCTTGAATCCCATAATTTTGTCATGTTTCAGGCATTCATTGACACCGAATCTTGTCTTGAATGTTTATCAACTAAACGTGAGTCGAAAATACTGATTGAAACTGAAAAAAAATGTATGTATGTTTTGTCAGAGAACGCAAATGTTTCCAAAGCGTGCGATCACTTGACCCCTATTTGTAAATGTCACGAAATGATTATTCGAATGTATCATACAGTCCATGCGTGGGAAGCTCTGGCTCCTTGTTTATTTGCTTGTTTGTTTATCCGTGTTTGTTTATTTGTTACGTATGATTATTTCCATATACAATAAAGAACGAATAAAGAGTTGTATTTGTGTTCATATTTGTCAATAAATAATGGTGTTTGTTTGTTCATTGTTTTTTTTTGTTGATTGTTTAGAAATACAGTAAATAAATGATACTTTAAAAAGTTTCTAATACAATCTCACATATAAAATAAAGCATACCCTGTCTTTGCCATGAGGAGTAAGCCCTCACGTATGTCCACCACTCTCTCTAAATACTCACCCTTTCTAATAACTCACAACTGACAACCACCACTTCTATAAAAGTTTTAATATTATTATTAAATTATTAGATGCGTGGAGCCACGTCCCCGAATTTTATTCCTTCTAGTTTATGATGATCTCAGTATTACTGACAACCCATAATATCATTTCATGCCTCATCTATCGGTCTTCTTGCCGCACATTTCCAATCAGCATCGTCTTTTTCAATCTTTCAGCCCCTGAAGAATGCTGTAAGTCTATTTATGATGCGGGTGGAGTGAAGCTTGTCATAAAATCCACAGAAATGGCTGGCTGCGGTGATTTAGCATATGACTGCGGAACGTACACGCTGTTCAGAGAAGATGGAACGGTCTTTGACCAGGGGAATACTCTCGTGGTCTTCAAAAAGGTCAACGGCGAATATTACTTTCACGTTGACTGTTTCAACAGCAGCAAGAAATAACCCAACGCCCTGATATTCAGAATTCACCGTAATTGACACATAGAGATCGATATTGACACGGTGATTACTCTGAGGCTAACTATAACTGAATAATCCGAAACCAGTCGTAATTTAAATTTGTCTATAGCTGATCAATACTGGACATTTATATCATTACTGACAGATGACAGAAGTACTTCACTCAGTTGTACTCAACTACCTCATCACCAAGAACACTCAGTTGTACTCACCTACAAGGCCTCATCACCAAGAGAACCTCATATAATGATATATAATATAATTATAATTAGCTTCAAATCATAGTAGCCATTACACTAGGGCACGTTTTGTGATGTTGAAAGAATCTCCATTGAATCATATCATCAATCTCGAATACCATTCAGTTTTTGTCAACTTACCTGCGTCGCCTTGGCTGGGTGCAGTTATGTTTTTTGTTTTGCAACGAACCGATTTTCACCGACTTTTGCAATCTTGTAGCTTCTAGCCTACTAGGTCACTCTACCAAAACATCACTAATTTTTTCCGCGATCAACGCCATTTTTTATTGTAGTTGGACATGATAGTTTATGAAGTCAAAGAATTTCGATTTTTCCTGGTCGTCGAATTCATGTAAAAGAAGAGTAGAATACTGCAACATTTTTGTTTCCTAGAAAGTATAATATGTGTGTTCATCGCATCTCTAATAAAATTTAACAACGAATGTACGACTACAATATTATTTTCTTTTCGGTTTATTGCAGTCCGGTTTGACTTTCTTCCAATATAGCCCTAAAATTTCTTCAATGCTGCTTTCCAAAGTACCTCTCACAGCATGCGGAATATGATAGTGTAGATCGGTAATTAGACCTTGTAAAGAGTCCTTTCACCGGCCGCAAACCTGCTGCATTCAGTGTCTGCAAAACTAGGCCTGAGTTAAACGTTTAAAGGGACATGTTGCAAGTTTTTCAGTATTCTGCTTCTGTATATCAACTACCTTGTCTGACGACCCTAATCCATTTGTTATGCTGAAATTTCGAGTATTCTTTTTGTCAACACAGCTTGTATGTGTGTAGTGATCATTGTTTATTGTTGACAAATGAATTCTAGTCCGGACTTGAATACGATTTTCAATAATAACAATGTGGATTATACTCATATAAGTTGTATTGATATGTTAAATACTTGGCATTAAATTACAGTTTAGGGATTCAATGCAGAAAGTGTAGGGAAAGCACAAAACAAAAGTTCTGAAAAAATAGCCAAAAGATAGAGCTTACGGAGCTTTACAGTAGTACGTTACTTCCGCACGGGAGTGCAGCATCGTGGCTGACTCCACATCAGTATGGTGCTATCATCTGCATAGTTACAAAATGGTATGCGATTTTCAACTTCCACCCTAACGTTCATCCTGAAGGAGAGTTTGAGAGAAAATGACGTAAGCCTGCTGCACGCTGTGTCCCCTTCAGGACGAGTCCCTTGAGGGCGTACTACTACGTTATCAGTGCCGGGTTCTCTCCTATTCTGGCCCTCAAGACGATTATGAAGGGTTCAAGTCGCAAATCAACGGCTCTATGGAGAATTTTAATATGAAAAATATGATTTTTATGTGATTTTAATTCTATTGAGCGATTAAATCTGTAACTGTAAACCACGGGTTTTCAGATGCGCGGCTGACACCTCCCCCCGTGACGTCATGACACAGCATACGGGATATTAGAGCTAGGAACAAAGTTTCACGTTTTTGTAACATGGTATCAACCTTTGCAGACATTAGTGACGCTGAAACGATACAGTATCTTCATGGTATTGCATCATTGCCAAAGGACCAGCGTTCTGTTCTGATGACAATCGCTACAACATGTTTTACCTTTTGGTGTAAAAACTTCATTGTGAGTTCGTCTCATGACAGAGCTCGTACATCTGCAATAAAATCGCCTGTTAGACAGTAATTGCGTACGGAAGCGTAAAGAGTTACCGTGCTAACCCTAAGGCTATGTTCTACAACAAAAAAGTCACGAAGGGGCCCTCTACTCGCTATCAAAATACTTTAATTCCACGTTGTTCACCTATGTGTTATCCACTATTACTAGCTAGGAAACTCACAGAAAGACATCTTAAGTAACGGAATGTGGTGAGGCTGCATTCACAAACCCCTCTGGAGGTGGAAGGGGGAATCAAAAAATTTCTCATATTTTTTCAAATGTCCCTCAACAAACTCACAATGCGTTCAAATTCACCCTTCCGCCTGACTTGCTAGAATCCCCCTCCTCAAAGGGATGGGACAGACATTACAGGTGGGTCACAACTTTTTTGCGTAAGGGTCATGATATTTCAAGCATATCTTTTGGAGAGGTTACTATTTTTTGCGCAACTATCAGAAAGCAAAATGTAGCCGATATAGTGCTTCGTCGAAAAAATATGAAATCATGATACACGGGAGTCTATTTGGCAAACTATTAACATTTCCCCCTAAAAACAAGTTATATCTGTACATTTAAATAGTTTGATAGTTCGTGTACATGTAATTTGCTTGAAGTGGCAGGCAAAAAGTGCCTGTGTGTACAAAAACATGATTTTTGGATTTTATCGATTATGTTAATTCACTATAAATGGAAGTCTATAAAAACGATGAACAAGCTGTTTCCGATATAAAACTAGCATATCTGTGCATTTATAGGTGTTCGTTAATTGATACAAATGTATTTGATAAGAATAGAATGTTATAAATGCATGTGTGTTAAAGAAATTTATTTTTGAAAACGCCGTTATGTCTTTTTACCTTTCTGTGGTATCAAGAAAACTCTGAATACTTGTATAAAGTGAAAAGTCACTAAGAGTTCACCGTCGCCGTTGCTGAATGCAAGCAGGCGATTTTGTTTTTGACCTCTAGACGCAATTGTTTAAATTGTGATGAAATCTACAATAATCATTTTGTATTTTTGGGGCAATTTTGCCATTTATGGTCAAAAAAATTATTTCTCAAAAAAAAACTCGCCTGATAGCTTTTACATTTGGTATACAGGCTCCTACAGATGAACTAAATATGATATATTGAACTTATGACACCTTTAAGATCTTCAAAATTGCTGATCAGACAGCTTCGATATTTGGTATGCAAGTAGGTCCATAGGGGTGAACTATTTAAGATTTGTTCAAATTTTGGGAAATTTGCCATTTTTGGTCAAAATTTTTGTTTCCACATGTTTCTCAGAAGTTCTTGTCTGATACCCTTGACATTTATTAATAGGGCCTAATTCAAAAAGTTTTTTCATCTAGCATATTCACAGCTTCTCTGAAATGCTTCTCCAATTGGCTTCAAATTTTTTATGCACTACTTCAACCATGCAAACCACAAAAAAATATCTATTAACGCGTGGCGGCGTTAATAACGTAAAAGTCAAAACCAGCACGTAAAAGTCAGATATCCGGTCCGAAAATGGACCCACAGCTTATTTCAATAAAGAATCATTCTGTAACTACAAATGTAAGACTTAAAGCATTCCATATACGCATGAGGCCAAATGTGGTTTATTGTTGTTGTTTTTTGAAATGGCCCTCGAAATTTCCGTGGTATGGCTTTCCCATTATTCCTAACTGTGTTACTCTCACCTCAACCATAGTTTTGTTGCCGACAACAAACGTTCTGAAGAAGGGCACCGAAGAACCGACGCTGGTTTGTCGTCCTGAACTAAAATGACCTTCTTTTTGAATAGACGTACCCTTTTCAAACGACAAGTAAACACGCCATTTACTTCACTTTATATTCAACTGGGTCTCTACAAAAAGAGACTCGACAATCCTTTGACTACTGAATCACTGACCGGTGAAGGTCGAGGGATCGACAATGGCATCTTGAGAGGGGTGGTCAAAATTGAAAAATATCGGCGGAGTATCATGCTGGTGTTTACAGGACTGAAAACAAGGACAGTGTTGAATTCGGAAGAAAACCGCAAGTTCATGCGAGCACTGCCCACCCCGAAAAATGTCAACTCCGACTTTGGAGGCAACACTAATGTATGCCCACATTCTGACCCTTCCCTAGATCCCTGGAACATCCTCAGGGTTACCAGTGATTGACAGTCAAGCACAGTGATAGATAGCTGCAATAATTGTAGCCTTGATTGGCCGTGGGGCTTGGGCTTCTGTCGTGCGGCTTGTGCCTTGGTTGGGGCAAGGCACGAGCCGCACGACAGAAGCCCAAGCCTCACGGCCAACCAAGGCTACAATTATTGTAGCTAAGTGATAGATAGCTGCAGTACAGTAGCTCGAGGTTTTGCCTGGGTATTTAGGTCGGACGGTAATTGCCCGACCCAAATACCCAGGCAAAACCTCGAGCTACTGTACTGCAGCTAAGTGATAGACAGAATTCGTCGCATATTAGAAAGTCCATCGTTTGGGTCTAGATAGAAACCTGTATGCTAAATCGTGGCTTGACTAGTTTGTTGTTTTTTCATTTGAAGAAAATGAAAATCTAGCCTAATTATCCATCTTGTTGAACACTTCTGACTTACAGTCATCCGTACAGATCATCTGATTCTGTTTTATTTGTTGTAATCTCCGTTTCCTCAGATCGTTGTCTGTTCCCGTCTGTTCGGTGTCGGTCAGTCTCTATTTCTCTGTCTGTCTGTCTGTCTGTCTGTCTGTCTTTCTGTCTTTGTCTCTATTTTTGTCCCTCTGCCTCTGTCTCTCTGTCTATCTGTGTGGATATTTATGGGTTTTTACCACTATTGTTGTAGAGAGAGGTGTCTCCAGCACTGAGTCTATTATTTTACAGTTTTAAGAAACTATGAATGTTGACCCAGCGTGATTTTTAACGGTCACTCTGCAAGTAAGTTCTAAATTTAGAACGGCGCCAGTTATTGCAAAATATGGTTTGATTTGTTTCTGATGTTGCTTAGTATTAGCCATGTTCCTCAACAGGTCTTCTCAGTCCCCCTGGGATAGTTCAGGGTTCGTCCCTAATCGAGGTCAAACACCGTTCAGACAACCGTGCTAACAGTTGTACACTGGACTTCGCCTCGCCATGTCTGACCCTGCTCTGAGTGAAGTTACCAAGCGTCTTAACGCTAAGTTTATGGAATACTTCGCAGCATGTGACATGAAGTCTCTCTCTGAGCTCTATACGGAAGATTGTAAAATGCTATCACCGGGCATGGACGTGCAAATCGGACGGAAAGGTAAGTACGGTCCCGCTGTATCTTGACGAGATAACACGCATTTATCATTGTTTTCGAATCAGGACTCACTGTGCCGGTGCAAGCGAAATTCCTGTGCAGCTATGTACGAATTTCAAAGTACTTTAATTTCTTGACACTCAATTGAAGCATTATCCGTGAAAATCCTGAATGACGGAGAATCTCTGCGCCATTACTACGTAGCAAGGTTGGTGTAAAATCAGATGTATTTGAGTTGTTTTATCTTTACTTTGTCGGTAGTCTGGTGTTCTCAATCTGGTGATCAGCATGCTGTCGTGGTAATGATGGCATCAAAAAGCACAACACAGCACACAGAATACCTGTACAGTTGACTTTAATCACAATGGTTGAATATGGTCTCAGTAATACCCATAATGATACCATTTCATGCCATATCTATACAATCGTCTTGCCGCATACCTCCAATCAGAATTCTCTTTTTCAATCTATCAGCCGCTGAAGAATGTTGTAAGTCCATTTATGAGGCGGGTGGAGTGAAGCTTGTCTTCCAATCCACAGAAATGGCTGGCTGTGGTGATTTCGCATATGACTGCGGTACGTACACCCTGTTCAGAGAAGATGGAACGGTCTTTGACCAGGGGAATACTCTCGTGGTCTTCAAAAAGGTCAACGGCGAATATTACTATCACGTCGACTGTTTCAACAGCAGCAAGAAATAGCCTAACACCCTGATATCCAGAATTCATCGGAACTGGCACAGTGACATTGACACCGTTGGAGACGGTGATTGTGATATTACCCATGGCTAACTATACCATGCATGTCGATGTTGCTGATTGCGAGAGACTTCCGACAAAAATACAACTCATACGCTTCTTTTTGCGTCTCTGTTGATTCAGTGAGAGTAAACTTAATTCTTAATGTATATTTACCAACTTGTAGTAGAGAAAACTACGATGAATTTACTGATTACTTGGCAAAACTTCACTCGATTGTTACAGCGAGTGATTGCTACTGTAGTATGGTTATCGGTGATTGGAATTCAGATCACAATTCCTTATTTGGTTCGTCATTACAAATTTCTGTAATGACTATAATTACTGTATTTCCGACAAGCTCTTTTTGCCTGATAATTCCTTTACATATGTTAGTGATATGCATGGCTCCACGTCATGGTTAGATCATTGTATATCTACATATAGCAGTCACCAATGTATAAAGTCTATGGAAATATTGCGTGACATGATGTTATCAGATCATGTTCCTCTCAGTATTACATGCAATGTTGCTATCTTGCCTTCGTTTGACTTGAGTAGCTCAGACATTCCCTATTGTAAACCAGAGCTGAATTTAAACTGGTGTAGGGTCAGCAACAAACAACGTGACATTGTACACTGCTGTCTCAGACAGACTTCTTTCAGATATTGATATTACTACTGATTCATTATGCTGTAAAGATATTCACTGTAAAGACGAGAATCATGCGGAAATTATTTCTGATTTTTATGACAATATATCATTAATAGTTTACATTTTGCTGGCACTCAAATTAGCTCGGGTACCAAAAACAGTAAAAGATGTACAGTTGTTGGTTGGAATGACCATTTAAAAGAGATTTATGAAATTGCCCGTGACGCATTTAAATCATGGCGTGAGTTTGGTAAACTCAGGCATGGGCCACTGTATGACTTTAAACGTTGTACTCATGCTCGCTTTAAGTATGCGTTACGGGCGTGTCGAGCTAATGAAGAGCAAATGGAAGCAGATGCTATGGCCAAAAATCTTTTTGGTAGAAATCACAAAAAATTTTGTAAAAAGTGTTCGTCCAGGCCAAACAATGTGGGTGGCTGTACTGGCGAAGCTAATGTTGCTGATATGTGGCGTAACCATTACCATGGCGTTCACTACTCAGGTCATCTCATCACCAAGGGAACATCGACGACTGCATCACCCAAACAACCCCACCCCAACACCCCTCTCTCACTCTCTCTCTCTTGGTTTTTAATTGTACGTCTCGCTTTTGCAAATCATAGTAGCCATTACACCAAGGGCACGTATTGTGCTATTGAAAGAATCCGCGGGCCCACTGAATCATATCATCAATCTCGAATACTATTCAGTCTTTGTCAAGTTTACCGGCGTGCATATGGCCTTGTCAGACCGGGTACAGTTTTGTTTTGCCAAGAATCCATTTCACCAACTTTGTAATCTCGTATAATTGCTAGCTTCTGGCCTATTTACTTTAGGCCACTCAACCAAAACACCACTTCAATGTTTCCGACCAATTCAATTTTTTCAGTGTTGTTCGACGTGATAGTTTATGAAGTTAAGGAATTTCGATTTTTTTTAAGTCATTGAATTCATGCAAAAGAAGAAGAGGATACTGCAACATTTTTGCTTTTTAGTTTATGTATGCCATGGTTCATCGCATTTCTTAATAAAGTGTAGCAACAAATGTACGACTACAATATTTTCTTTTTTGGTTTATGCTACTCACTTGTATTGTATTCTGTTTGACTTCCTTCCGATCATGCCCTCAAAATTTCTTCAATACTGCTTTCCAAAGCATCTCTCACTGCATGAGGAATATGATGGTGTAGATCGGTAATTTAGACCTTATAAACCAGAGTCCTTTTACCGGCCTCAAACATACTGCAGTCAGTGTAAACTAGGTCTGAGTTAAACGTGTAATACGGTACTTTCGCACGGGAGCACAGGCGAACTGGACATTAGCAGTCTAAAATATGATATTATTTTCGTAATTATTAAAAATGAAAAATCATAATTATGAAACAATGATATCACTAAAACCAAATTAGTATTTCATCCGGGTTGAGCTTCCTTTCTGCGGAGCAGCACTCGATAAAAACGCTGTATATGTATGAGTTGTGTATGACATAGGCGGCCAGCCGGCCTGGGCGTCCCAGGGGGGGGGGGGCGTCCAATATACCCCTTAATATACTCCTAGTATATCGGACGTCCTGGCCGGAAAATGACGAAATGAATGAGAGAAAATGAAATGAGAGAAAATGACGTAAGCCTACTGCACTCAGTATCCCCGTCAGGACGAGTCGCTTGAGGGCGTACTACTACGTTATCAGTGCCCGGGTTCTCTCCTATTCTGGCCCTCAAGACGATTATGAAGGGTTCAAGTCGCAAATCAACGGCTCTATGGAGAATTTTAATATGAAAAATATGATTTTTATGTGATTTTAATTCTATTGAGCGATTATATCTGTAACTGTAAACCACGGGTTTTCAGATGCGCGGCTGACACCTTAAACTGTGACGTCATGATACAGCATACGGGATGGAGTTTTGGAACAAAGTTTCACGTTTTTGTAACATGGTATCAACCTTTGCAGACATTAGTTACGCTGAAACAAAACAGTATCTTCATGGTATTGCATCATTGCCAAAGGACCAGCGTTCTGTTCTGATGACAGTCGCTATAACATGTTTTACCTTTTATCTCATTAGTGTATAAATTTCATTGTGAGTTCATCTCATGACAGAGCTCGTACATCTGCAATAAAATCGCCTGTTAGACAGTAATTGCGTACGGAAGCGTTAAGAGATTACCGTGCTAGC
Organism: Ptychodera flava; assembly: GCF_041260155.1. Taxonomy (NCBI): domain Eukaryota; kingdom Metazoa; phylum Hemichordata; class Enteropneusta; family Ptychoderidae; genus Ptychodera; species Ptychodera flava. The sequence goes on along the minus strand of NC_091940.1, from coordinate 18,862,192 downwards.
TTCAATGCTATGTTCTAAAACAAAAAGTCACGAAGGGGGCCCTCTACTCGCTATCAAAACACTTTATTTCCACGTTATTTACCTATGTTTTACCCGATATTACTAAGCTAGGAAACTCACAGAAAGGCACCATTCCTTCATTTAAGTAACGGAATGTGGTAAGGCTGCATTCATAAACACCTCTGGAGGTGGGGGTAGGGGAGGAATAACAAAGAAATTCTCACATTTTTTTCAAATGCCCCCTAACAAACTCACAATGTGTTCAAATTAACCCTTCTGACTTGCTATAATTTTGGAATCCCTCTCCTCAAAGGGATGGGACAAACATTACAGGTGGGTCATGAAATTTCAAGCATACCTTTTGGAAAGGTTACTATTTTTTGCGCAACTATCAGAAGGCAAAATGTAGTCGATATAGCGCTTCGTCGAAAAATATGAAATCATGATACACGGGAGTCTATTGGGCAAACTGTTAACATTTCCCCCTAAAAACAAGTTATATATGTACATTTAAATAGTTTGATAATTCATGTAAATGTGGTTCAAGTTTGCTTGAAGTCGCAGGTGCTTGTGTGTGTACAAAAATGATTTTTTGGATTTTGTCGATAATGTTAATTCACTATACGTGGAAGTCTATGAAAAGGCTATGAACAATATATTTTCCGAATATAAAAATAGCAATATCTGTGCATTTATAGCTCTGAGGTTTCATTTTGTTAATTGATACAAATGTTTTTGATAAGAATAGGATGTTATAAATGCATATGTGTCAAAGAAATTTATTTTGGAAAACGGCGTCATGTCTTTAAAGGGATAAAGTTGCCTTTTTTACCTTTCTGTGGTATCAAGAAAACTCTGAATACTTGTATAAAGTGAAAAGCCACTCAGAGTAAAAACTGACAGCGGCACATCACTGCAAAAGTGTCAAAAATTACCGACGCCGTTGCTGAATGCAAGCAGGCGATTTTGTTTTTGACCTCAAGACAAAATTGAGTTTTCCTTCTTCTGACTTGCTTTTTTATGATATACAAACATTTCCCCGTAAGAGAAACTGTTATCCCTAGTAATATGAAAGGCACCGCTAATTAAGATTTCATTACAAAACAAACAAACATTAATCAGTGTATGATTTGCTATGCGTAGTACAGGTATAGTGACAATTACATGCCTGAATTTTTGAACTTGATTTATGGTACAGACCCTAAAATGTCTCACTGAATGTTTAATTTTGCATGGCTGCAAGCAGAGTTGACGTTGTGCACAGCTGATCAGCATTTCAACATGTATCAGAGAGTCAAACAACACAAACTACTTTCCATGATTGTGAACAATATTATAATTAACTTCATTGAGAAAAAAAGTAAAAAAGCGACTTCGTCCTTTTAAGGGGATTGCCTCAAAACCCTTAAAATTCTACGAAAGCAGAATATACAATTGTGTAACTTTTTTGTCTAGGATAACGTTCAAGTGATTGGATCTCGAGATTTGATGGCCCATCGATCTAGTCTGGTTCCCTGACCCATTTCCCCGGTAGAGGGCGTGGGGAAATAGAGGGACCGGGGAAAACGATGCTGAAGTTATTTTCGTATTCGTTTTCGTATTTGTTTTCGTATTCGTATTCGTATTCGTATTGGAGTCACTGACAAAATTTTTTACTTTTAGTCCAAATTTCGTACGTATTATATAAAAGTTCTGTTTTTACAGAACTTAAAGTGCTTTTTATATGACAATATATATCGATACTTCAATATTTGAGAATGTAAGTTGAAAAAGATCCAATCTTTTTAGGCCCTACATTGAAAGATATCGTTGCTATAATTAGAGGAGAGATTTTAAAAACAAACGGCCAGTACACAGGCACTCCTTAGCTGGGTAGTCTGTTGAATAGATCGATTTTCGGTTCGATCTATCGATCCCGTAGTCGATATGCGCGCCATTGTAACCAAAATACACACTAGGTTACAGTGGCGGGCATACTGACCACGGGATCGATAGATCGAGCCGAAAATCGATCTATTTAGCAGACTACCAAGCTATTAGCGCCTGTGGGCCAGTAGTAGTCTTTGGAGGAAAGATTTTTTAAACAAACATCATTTTCGTATTCGTATTCGTATTCGTTTTCGTATTAACTTTATCACAACAACCAACTTCAACATTCTGTTGACATCATTAGTATCGATAATGGAAATTTAGCTGACCCGCCCAATTTGACGAGTTGTAAACTTAAAAGGTAATTTTCTTGTTTTAAACTGATATCTCTGAGAAAGTGATCGTCATAACGACATGAATGCAGGGCTCAACGTTATCGCATGCCCCTAAGTCGATGACATGCTATATTTAGACTGCTGTCGCAAAGAAAATATCATCTCATATGATGTGGGAAAGCGTCATAAAAGAAAACGAGATGAATAAAATGGTATCATAGGCCTATGTCCCGATCGGTACATTGTTTCCCTAATAAAGATTAAATTGATGTGTGAGCTGTTGTCAGAGTCTTTATTTCAGTACGGCCCATCTCTTTTTCTTCCTTGCGTTTGCGTCAACTGTCATTGCCAGAACATGTTGATCGACTTGCGTTATGATAAGATACACCAGAATGCATGGAAATTAATTTGTATCGCGAAATATCGAGAAATACCTGTATTCTATGATAAATAGACTTCAGCTAGTCTAGTAGCTGTCGCAACTGGCTCGATCGGTTTCCGTCATTTGTTACTGTGCGATCCAGTTTCAGTGTTACGCAGTTTGCCCCGCTCTACAACTCCGTTCTGCAGGTCACTCCAAAAACTTTCAGCAGTACTAGTTTGGGGGACCAATTAAGCCGCTAGCCGTAGATAGCTACTTTTTTCAACAAAAACTCTGAATAGAAATGCAGCAACTATCAACTTTCGATAGATATTTTGTAGGCAAGAGAACAAAACTCAAACGCATATGCGCATTTAATCCTAGCTGTGATATCGCAGCGGTACTTGTGGCGTATATCGAACTCGCTCGGGTCATTGAGGTCATCGCCACAGTCCCATCCATGGTCTGTTCTCTACTACCTCCACGGTTCTACATAATTGCAGTCGCTACCCGGCAGATTTGCCATGATATTTCAACAAAGTTGCTTGCTATTTAGATCTAGCTGAAAACAAAAACCTTTATGAAACAGGATAATCCAGTCCAAGCTTGATGAAACCGATGCTTTGATCTGCTTTCCAAATGACGATTTCCGGAAATGGTCTAGCCGGTCACATGCCACTAACGCAAATATTCATTACGCACGTGAACGCATGAAACATGTTGCAGTTACTGGTTGCTTGTTTTCCCTTGTCAGCTATATTTTGATGACATTTTATGCTGGGATTATGATTGGTTCATTTGAAATGATGTGACAGCACTAAAACTGCTTCTGATACTTGATTGGATTGTAGTAAAATTTATCATTAAATTCATGGGATATTTTGACAGATCATTCAAGATAACATCAGCAGACACATTGGCAGCGCTGTGCAGAGGAGAGAACGCGCTCAAACCTTTGAGTAACTCCGCTCAACTGCTATGCTTATTCAATGCGTATTTGGGGTCGTGGCCTTTCAGGACAATGCTCCGTGAACACTGAGCGAATATATGTGTATTTGATCACGTATACGGTATGGATAAATGTCTTGAAAAAAATTCAGTCGCAATCTCATAAAATTTGGTCGCCTATGCGACTGAAAATGGTCGCTACTTTGAGCCCTGATTGAATGTAATACATGAATTATCGGTCGGTCCGGTTTTATGTATAATATTGCTCACATCTTTACTCTGAAAGATAAACTACCTATTGTCATTGATTTATGTTACTTTCTCCCCTGTAGCAGCACGTACAACTTAGTCGTAACTTGCAATTTTGTAATTTTGCCTTACCGCACTCCCTGAGTTTTGTAAAGTATTGTATTGTATTGTTATTATAATTTATTTCAGGTTTACGTAGAGCCATATCAAAATCAAGTAAAATACTTGAAATACAAATTGTAAATGGATATGATCATTCTAAGTGAGTCCAAAAGGATGACCGGATATAACAATTTTCACATTTTTTTATTCAGATGGTTGTCCTAGACAAGTCCCCCGTTCATCATAGCTTTCAACAGTCACCCGTTTTGCAGCGCCTCACAAAAATCTGCCCTCCCCGCAAAACAATGGTACAGTCCAGGGCAGCTCCTTTGCATCCGCTCTCACGAGTCCCATTACTTGGCACTGACCACCTGATTTCGGGGTGCATCCAGCTGCCCGGTCAAGAGACATTGGCTAGCGAAGATGCTGCCTTACCAGATCCCAACCGATTTTAAGTATTTTTTTCAAATAAATGAAGTGAACAAAATTCTTTAAAATCTACAAATGCAAATTTATGTAAATTTAACCAAATTTGGCAGATGAATTACGAAACAAATTATCACAATATTTAAACCTCAGTAAATATCGTATATTGCACGTTTCATACCTGAAACCTGGACTAAAAATAACAATTTCTGTCAGTGACTCCAATACGAATACGAATACGAATACGAAAACGAATACGAAAACGAATACGAAAATAACTTCAGCATCGTCCGGGGAAATGGGTCAGGGAACCAGACTACCCATCGATCGTGGCGCGGCGCTCTGGATCGAGACTCAGGGAAACCGGACTCCCTAGCCGCAGTATTCTTGAATAGACGATCATTTTCACTTACTTAAAGGGTTGAGGTTATTCAACATGGCGGATATGAAAACAGAAGCTCGCGCACAAGTTTCAACAAATAGGTAAACTTAGCCATATTTCTCTGGGATGTAATTTATCCTTCGTACTGTTAGGCACGATTTAATTTGACTGAATAGCGAACGTATTCGATACTCTTACGAAGGTCGAAACCATATCCAGTCCAACCTGATTGTTTTTGTAAGTCAGGCCACTGGACTCTGATCTGGAGTAGAGGGACCATCGGGGGCCAGCTGCTGAGTTGGTCAATGGTAGCACGAAATAGACTTCGCATCTCAATATTTAGCACGGTTTCACGTCTTATCGACTTTGGGGATCGTATGTTTTCAATATTTTGATTCATTGTTGCGATGATCGCGTGCAACTTTGCTGTGTCATCTTGCATGAGCGAACGATCGTAGGCAAACAGACCAATGTTTAATACGTCATTGCGATCGTGCCTACTACAGTACGAGTATGGCGAGAGTGTCCGGCTTTGGCTACGGGAGGCGGCGTAGCCAAAGCCGGACACTCTCACCATACTCGTAGGGCTAGCCTACTACAGTGCTCGATGTACATACATGTATAAGATACCAGGATATACGTTTACATGTAATAAGCTATATTGTTTATGTTTTTGTAATTGAAATGTATGGCTGTTGTTCATTATCATTTTAGCGAGCCGTTCTACAAATTTAAATGGATACCTTCTTCTGCAGAACTACTCGAAGCGGCCGAGAAACGAATATTACGGTGTAAGTATATCGAAATTTTAACTCTACGTGCAAATCCGTGTGGTGTTACCAGCTATGAATGATGTGTTCACAAAACACACACCTGCATACTGCGCCAAATGAATTTGTTACAAATATGATGGGTCGGCCAAAGCAAAGAATTGTTCATCCTCATGTTATTGAAGTCTATGAATATTGTCCTTTTCTCTATCATTTCAGATGTCAAGACAAGGTACGAGGGCAGATTTGTACCGTGTAACACAGGACAGAGCAGACTGTGGACGTTAATGTTCAACTCAAAGCATCCATCACGGATGCCGTTCGTCTTTGTGCACGGATTTGGTGCAGGCGTGGGACTCTGGGCACAAAACATTGATCCCCTCTGCCAGCAGAGGCCCTTCTGTGCATTTGACCTTCTAGGTTTTGGCAGAAGCTCAAGGACAAAGTTCTCCAAATCTGCAGTACTTGCCGAGCAGCAGTTTGTGGAGAGCATGGAACAATGGAGGAATCAACTGAAACTAGACAAGATGATACTTGTCGGTCACAGCTTTGGCGGTTATCTAGTCAGCAGTTATGCGATGAAATATCCTGATCATGTTCAACATCTTGTGTTGGTTGACCCCTGGGGATTTCCTGAGAAACCGGACAATTTTGAATCGCGGTTTCCGGTGTGGGTGAGAGCGATCGGCACGGTCATCATGACTGTCACTGGTACAATTCTGTCCGTGGTCAGGACAGCAGGACCATATGGTGAGTGATTCACTCCCTGGCGAGGTTTCTTCAGTCTGGCAAAGTACTTAAAAATCAGGTTACAGTGAAAGCCAGCTAAGAATTAATGATGAAATTTGTCTAAATGTTGTCTCACTTACAGGACGAGTATTTGCTGTGAAGTTGTAGCAAACAACCAACAGATGAATAGTGTTGTTTCACAGTGTAAGCTTCTGCAGTATTTATTTAGGTATTTAGCAGGAAACCAGTCAGGTAGGAACTGATTAGTGTATCTGTGGTTTTCTTGAGAAAAAAAGAAATTAAATGGTTTGAAAGCTTGACTATGACTCAGCTGCTATGTGACATTGGAAGGTATAGCAATGTTACACAATTGCCTTTATCCAAAGTTTACCAGACAATAGACTCTCTGGTATGTGTTTTATGATTGGTCAATATGCAGTCCTTTGATCAGTGGCAATACTGTGGCAAATTCAGGAACAAGTTCTCAAAGCAGTTACACAAGTGTGATAACATGTAGATAATTTCATCATTCATTCTCAGCCAGCTTTCACTGTGAGGTATAGAACATGAGGTATGGTACCTCTTCGAGCTCTGAAGGACTCAAAGCAAGATATGATTTACACTTTTGCTTCTGTGTGTCCACATCGTTCCCATAAATGTATTTGAAACCCTTGCACATGATGCATGGAGTTTTAACAGATCTAAGAAATCTAAGTTATCTTTCAGATTCATCTTCAATTAATTGTGGATCTCATCAGTATTTTCTTTGACAGTAAATGTTTTGTAAATGTTGTTTAACCTGTTCACCCCCAATTCCCTGTAAACAGGTCCAAAATCACCATTGATAACAATAGGTTTGGGCCAAACCATGGTGGTGAAAGGGTTAAATTTAAAGGGGCAGGTTATTTATCAGCTTTATCTAAAAGCACATTGACCACCTTGATAAAAATATCAATGGAAAACAAAGTGCTAACACCATGTAAATACTCAATATCAACAAGGACTAATGCCAGAACCAGGGATTTAGGACTGCCCCTTTACGCACCAGCAAATGGTTTTACTCCTATGAGGCTTCTTTCACGAGAACATTCCTGTCTGTTGTTCTTATTTTAGTTAAACATTTACAGTTACTTACAGTTGTTTTGAACTACATATTGAGAACACAAACCAAGTCTATGTAACATCAGCCAAACAATATTTCACTTAATGGTGGGTCAGAACCTGTATTGTTATGCAGATTGTTTAAAGTTTGATGAAATATGTAGACCAGTTTCTCAAAAATTCTGCTAAAATCACTGAAAAAAGTAAATATCAGGATCCCATATCTCTTAGCTGTGGGTCCATAGCTGTGGTGTTTTCAGAAGGGATTCCTGCCTTTTACAGGCTGGTTTTGACTTTTAATCGTATAAGTCAAAACCAGCCCGTAAAAGGCAGGAATCCAGTTTGAAAACACAACAGCTATGGACCCACAGCTATCTATGGTTGGCTCCTTTGTTTGTTTGTTCCAATGACACATCTCGTGGAGGAAGGTTATGATGGTTCTTAAATACTGACTCTTGTAAAGCTATGTTGGCTTAGATAGCGCTTTGTTACAGATGGTTTGACATTCATTCCGCTATCAGCATTGATTTGGCTATGTGTGTATCAATGGTAGGTACCACAACATGTGTACCCGCTTATTTGCAGTTTTGCATTGAATCCAATAACATCATTGAAGTAAACTGACGTAATTTTTGTTCCACCTTTAGGCCCTGATCTTATCAAGAAAGGACGGCCTGACCTTCAGGGAAAATTCTCAGAGCTGTTTGATGATGATACCATCACCAACTACATCTATCATTGCAATGCACAGGATCCAAGGTAAGATTGAAGATTGGGGGTCTGAAAATCTAGGTAAAATTTGGATTTTTAATGCACAGTTTATTCCAAAGACAAGGATGTATCAATCAAAGGTAAGCAAAAAAATCAGGACAAAGTCTTCACATAGTATGCAAACTTGTGAACCGAAAATGCTAATCATGTTGTGAAGAATTCATGACATTGTAATTTCCTACTTAATATGAGTTGAGATTTCCCAGTTTTCTGGCAAATTCCTGATTTGTATTTGAAATGACTTTCTCAGTGCAAGCTATTTATTTTTAACTCCTCTTAGTCGTGAAGGTTGTATTGAACTTCATGTTTTGTGAATCATTCAGGAATGGTTCAAATTCTTCATTTCAGAATATTTAGATTTGGTATATCAAGACTTGAGTTTTCTTGCTTTAATCTCAAAGTCTATCGCTTTGGGTCTCCTTCAGAATTTATATATCCTAACAAAAATTCATACATAAGAAGATCTAAATTTGTCAATTGTACACCCCAAAGACTTCCAGAGTTCCAATAGCAGTATGATAATTGCATTGCAGTGGTGAAAAAGCCTTCAAAACTTTGATGTCGTCATGGGGATTTGCTAAGCGTCCGATGATCCATCGCATTCACGAAGTTCGTCAGGACATACCTATAACCTTCATATACGGTGCCAAGACCTACTCCATTATTGATTCATCGATGGGCAGGAAAACTCAGGAAATAAGACAGGGTTCCTATGTGAAAGTACATGTAAGATCAATGGTACCTTTCAATGTTTTTCCAGACACATACACAAACACACACTCATGCAATTAAAGTCTCTTAGTTTATCATGTGTATGTATCTCTGTCATTTTCTGTAGTATGAACGGTTTTGCTTCAAAGTTTTTAGTGTTCATCTTGTGTGTACCCTGAGGAGGTGCTGAAGATCTGGGTGTTAAAATACTTGTATCCTTCAGAGGTGAAGTGGTAGCTGGACCTGGAATGTTGGAGTGAAAAAATAATTACGTCTTATGCCCATATATATGACAATTGTTCTTGGTGCCATTGGGAATGAAGAACTTGATACAATTTTCAAATACACGACATGGTAATTTCAATCCAAAGTTTATTCTCTTTTTTGTTCTTCATTTGCAGATGATAGAGAATGCTGGCCATCATGTGTATGCTGACCAACCCAAACAGTTCAATGACCTTCTGAAACAAACCTGTGAAGATATACCTTGATGGAAGGATAGTGTTTGAGTCTATCACTCTATCTGCCTTTTGTCACTCAAAGTAGCCAAAATTACCTTGTCTCCGACAGAAGTACTGGCAGATGGTGCATGCTGTGATAAAGACATATGATGTTGTGATCCGACCATGAAAGGTAGCTTTCTTCAGGGACTGATATTTACAACGTGCATGGACCATACAAAGCTTCCTGGACAGATTTCCACAACACCGCACCAAGTTACTGTGTCATCACAACACCAGAAACTTGTCTCTTTACATTTGAGAACAGCCAGAAATTCAAATCACATCATGAATATTGAAGCTGTACAGAGTGGTCGTAAAGAATATTGTTGTTTTTTCACAATTTTTCACATTCTCAGGGTATAGAAAAGGGCATCCTTGACTATAAAGACATACAGGGTTGTTCCATTGTGACAATTAAGTCCATGTGATTACGGCTCTACTGGATTCATTGCTCAGTAGGTTCATGGCTGCTTTTCTATGGTCAAGATGTCACTCTGTTTCAGTGAGTTTTATCCAGGTATTATTAACCGTACTCAAAAATGTCATGTCTATGCAGCAGGGTGTCTTATTCAATCCCTTCATATACTGTATTTCAACTGAAATAGCTGAAGCATATCTTATAGGCATTTTATACCAACTTTGACACGCACAATTTGACAGTTTGCATTGACCATGGATGTGTACTTGATGCCCCTTGCAACAGTGTTATCACAATAAAACTGAGCCACTATTGTGGCAAGATATTGCTGGTGATGTATTGATAATGTGCAGTTGGCTTTCCACTTCACCATTCCTTACTTATTTGGCACTTCAAGAGTCACGAAAGTTGAACTGAGAAAAATTCAAGCATGTTGTTTAGGTAACAGAACTTTTGAGCTCAACTTCAAATACAACTGAACCTGGCTTTTGCACACATTTTTAAGACTGCAGGACTCCAAACTAAAATCCTGCAGCAAATAGGACGGAAAAAGATATAAGATTACTATAAATGGTGGAGACTTTCTTGCATGGCAAATGTCCAATTAATTATTGCTGGGTTTTTTATAGTCATAACAAAATCGCCAAAGATTACTTTCTGCCTGACATCAGTGCTGCATGTTGATGAAGCGTCATTTCAGCAGAGGATGGACTATGGTGTGAATGAATGAACTTGGCATGTTTAAGTTTTGACAATGTGTGACAGTCTCTCAGATGAAGCTGACTGTGACACTAACAACTATTAGAGTACAACCTACTGTAGCTCAGGTCCAATATGTGTAGATGTATGTTAACCCCCAGACTCGAACTATAGCCCTTCCCACTTGCTTCATCTCTTACTCCCACATCACCGATAGCCCTACACACAACGGGGCTTGCAATAGCATAGTTCAACCTGTCATATTTTGCATTCCCTGAAAACACGTAGGTGCCTGATGGATCAGTGTCCTTCAAGACAAAATAAATCTCAACCAAAAAGTACATTTCAATAATGAAATTTAGAAGAACACTACAACATAACCTCTGATGAAAGCAATAGGCTATATGATCAAATACCTCATTTGCAGTTAAAAGTCTGTGCATATGTATCGGTATCCACTTGTGTGCATCATGACCTAGCAACAATGCCCATTGCAATCAAAACCATACATTCATAGTAGAGAACACACCCACAGGTTATTTGCAGAGTAGATGAGTGTCATATTTATACTGGGCCACTGGGCTGACTGTTTTGCCAAAAAAGTCTCAATAATAAGTGTTTCAAATAAATGTCTTGAAAATAAGCTACATCCACAGGGAAAACGACTGAACTAGACACATTCGTTGACTCTTTGAAAGTCTAAAATTCTAAAGTCAAAGGCTTTCTGTGTAAGATTTGTTCACAGCTGCTGGGAAATTCCCTAACTTCATGGCACATTTACAGAGTAGCCTTGTTGCCCTAGGACTTTGCTGGAAGAATTCACTTGGTAGCAGGTGGGTTGGCTACCCTTGAGTGAACTCAAAAAATTTGTACACTTCAATAGACTCCATTGAAGCAGTCAGCCGGTGTTCAATAATAAATGTATTATTACACATGCTCTGTCGTACAGTGAGTCGAGGGTTTGCTGGACATCGATCCCAACTAACTTGTCCATGCAGTACCAGTCAGAGCTGTTCCTGTTGATTCACATAGCCTCATCCCCTCCCCAACATCCCAAGTCCTTCATGGACTGATGCTGAAACACACAATTTTACATAGAATTAGATGAATGTTCTCAGAGGTATTGCTCATCCCTGACAAATATGCAAGGAAAACACATTAACCCTTTGAGTGCCAAAGTCAATTTTTGTCACCCTTAAAAATATACCTAAGTCAATTTTTGTCACATTTTTGCTAAAATTTTGATAAAAAACTGGCCAGTAAAATGTTGAGTTCATTTGGTCCAAAATTATTAGCTAAAATTACAAAAAAGTTCATAAAAATTGGTAAAATGTTCTACTAAAATTTTGGTGGGAAAAATACAGCACTCAAAGGGTTAACATGTTCTGTAAACTTTAAAGTGAAAAATAATTGTTTCACTTTACACCACTGTAAACATTTTGTGCAGATACATCTCACACACAATGAGATACAGACTTGTACCCCAAGCATACACACTCTGGGATAATTGCAGAGCGGCCTGGCTACAAAAAAAATTCAATGTACCAAATGCAGGGTAACAAAGAAATGTTTATTTCAGCTATTAGATACTGCAGAATTCAATTGTGATGTAAATTGTACCAATGAACTTCATGACTGGCGCTACACTTGACCAAACTCCTAACCACAGAAGTACAACAGTCCTGTCATTTTCTGTGTCTGCTGTAGTTCGCTGGAATTGATGATAAGCACACAGAAGAGAAATCAAATATGCCTATGTCAGTTGACCTTGAATTTTACCGTACTTGACACACTGCATTTCATAATTTAATAAATGTGATTTCAATACATGGCTAAAGTAAATTGGACATTACGGGGATATTCAGACACTGATGCCTCAATGAGAATCATAAACATCTGATTTTTGAATTCATTCCCAATAGAAAACATAAACAGATCAGTAACTTGTGTGTACAAAACGCATTGGTTTGTAAATGTTAATAAAAACAGTAGTTGGAGCTGGATTTTTCAAATGAAATGTGAATTGTATCATCACAGATTTTAATAGGCAAGAAATAACATGCATTTTGAGGAAAATCCCAAGGTGTTTTTTAATAATTGGTGCTGATCAACACTGGAAATGCAGTTACTATGGTAACAATTACATTTTTTAGATTTTATATTTACTATGATATGCATACTAAGATACTCAAGTTTTGTGTGGTATCATCACCAGGTGGATAGTAATGACCTTTGACCTATGACTCAGCTTGTAGCTTACCCTGTTGTATCCGGTCTTCTTGGGTCACAATAACTACTAGTATGCAGCATAACCTTTGACCTTTCAACTCTGGTAAAACATTATTAAGGTTCTCAAAGCAGAAAATCACAACAAATAGATATATAACACACATTAGCCTCTTCATTATAAAATACTATACACTGGTAACGAATCATAAACCCGGACAGGGTATCAATTCTAGAAACGCTGAAATTATGACTGGTACGCAGTTGTAAGGTGATTTTGTTCCCGTTTTTTGCGCTGCAGGTCACTCAGTATGCGTTCATGATGTAAAAAGACACTACTAGCAGTCTCTCAGAGAAGCCTTGTTACTTTGTTACTTCGTGTATGGCGTGTGCTAGATAGGCATTGTTCTTTGATGAGATGCCGGCCACTGAGATTCTGCCATCCTTGGTCAGGTAGACGGAGAAGTCTTTGGTTATCTTAGCAACCTGTGAGAAACAGTATGAAATTGGTTAGTGTGTTTATTGCTAGGTAAACTATTTTACACCATTTTTTTCCCCTCCTGGTTTCTCTAATAAGGTGGAATGTGCCCATCCGCTTGAAAATTGGGGGAGGGGGTGGTTTTGATTGAGGGGGACCACATTAAATTATGCAAATTTAAGCTATGCAGATTAGAGTTTTTCTATGTAATCGCAAATTAAGGTAAAGTGTTGATCAAATATCAAATTCATGATAGCCTCCTATTTTTGCTCTTATCCCGATGGAAATGTTTAACGTATTAATGTACATGTACTGTTTATTTTAACGGGGATTTTGCTTAATGAAATAGGTGGGGATTCGTGCAATCATACACTCTGGGGAAAACGCTGTTACAGATGGTTTTATATTGCAGAGAGAGAGAGATAACAGGGCTTCATTATGCAATGCTTACGTCATTGATGGATGTAAAACAAGACCAAAGTTTGAACCTGATCACTTTTGTGCTAGTGATACAGATCATGAACATTGGTGTTGAACTTTCACATCTGACCTAATGGTGGCGCCCTAACATATGAAAATTTTTTGTCTCAAATTATTCCTTTTTCCCTTCATTTCCACTTTCTGTTTTCAGATCATTCCTTTGTACATTTTTCATATACTGTACTACTGAACAGTAATTTAGATATGGTCTGAACATATCTGCTGTCTAAATTTCATTTCATGAATAATTATTACTACAAATACAGTAACTTCAAAACAAAATTTTTTTTGGTCTCAGTGTCAATATTGAACTGTTTTGCGTTGTGATACTCACCTGGTCAGGTGTGAGTCCAGTGAAACAGAACATGCCAATCTGATCAATGATGTGCTGCCAGTTGCGAGTAGAACCTTCCTTTTTGAGATTGGCCACCAGCTGTTCCCTCATACTTATGATTCTGTCAGCCATGCCCTTGACCTCTGTTAACCTGAAAACAAACATGGAGAACGCATTGTACTGTCTGAGCAAGACTGACTGAATTCTACGAAAGGTCATTGCCCTACTCCCATTGGTTATTCTGATAGCATCATTGCTTGTAATGTCTATTTGATTAGTGTGTAGGCTGCAGGCTATGGAATCTGTTTTTTATCTCAGAGAAAAAATGTCACATGCCAAACCAGTACTGCCGAACAAAACCACTGACTCTAAGAATAATTTACGCACTGACAGTCTATGTAGCAAGCTTTCAATGACGTACATACCAGGCTAAAATACCTGTCATTGATATGTCAATCAACTCATCTATAAATTACCATACACACTCAAAGAGTCTCACCATTGGCTCCTCAGTTCAGGGGTATTTAGAATTGTAGAGGCAATTCTTGGCCCACTGATTGGAGGATTGGAGTACATTGGTCGGATGATGATTTTCAGCTGTGATTCAACGCGTTTCGCTTCCTCCTCGCTTTCACAGACTATTGTGAAACCACCGACACGCTCACCTGAAAAAAATTTCAAAATACTGTTGTTGATATGATCTTTGACAAATCTTGTATCCATGTGATGAAGAAACTTGGAATGGTATTATACAATTGAGTGTTCAATTCTAGCTGTTTATAACATTGACTGGAATGTTTGTGACATGAACATCCACTTTGCAATCTCCCTTCTCATTGGATCATACAGAGTGCTTGCAAGGGACAAATGTTTCATTATATTTACATTTATTACTGGGCAATGTAGACTGTTCATGACTCGAGTGGAAAACCCAAAGTAAGTGGCTGGGTGACAATTTAAAACAGGACAGTAAGTGTTAAAACCTGACAAAAGCCAATCACCCATTCTGAAGCTTTCTTCCTCAATAAAAGACTGACAAAAAAAATTAAGGAAAGATATGAAAATAACCATATCACTGTTATGCGCTTTTTGTTCATTGAAGTACAGTGTATTTGCTACAATAAACAAGTAAACGCACTAACCATACAATCCCATGTTTTTCGCATAGGACTGTGACAGGGCGATGTTGTGTCCATCTTCCACAAACATCCTCACGGCAGCAGCATCCTTATCGATGTCACCACTGGCAAAACCTTGGTATGCCATGTCAAAGAACACAAACAGGTTACGGGACTGAAACAAATATTGGTTTGGGCACTGTTAGTTTTCTGGAAAGTGCAATTTCAATATCAAATGTGTACAGTTGAGTGGTGACTTATCAATGCTTATCAATTTTCATAAGCCCCTGAAGAACTGATGGTCTAGCTTCCTACCATTATTACTCTGCTTTTAATAGTACAATAAATTTCCATGAAATACATGCACAAAATAAATTGCTGCATGGATAACACTGAATTGTAAGATAGTTTAGACTGGGCATTATATTCTTGAATCTCGTCCCGTGAAACATGACATATAGTATGATATTCACTATTGATGCTACCAAAGATTCCATCTGATGTTATTTTGATATTGAGAGCACAGCAAATTTTTGGCGTGTGTGAATAACATTGGTCCCATCTTCCGTTTGGTAATAATTTGTGTTTGTCCAGGGGTGCTTTTATGATAAATGCAAATATATGCCCTTGGATAGCGTTGAAATGTACTGTCGCTTAGCACGGGCCCACTGATCTTGTGTCCTGCCTCACTTTTTTGATCACTTCATTGTAATAAATGGGGACAGCCTTACCTTGATGATTTTGGACATCTCTTTCCACTGCTCCGGCTAAAATGTGAAATGACGGGAGTTAGTAAATATTGTTGATTGAAAAAATCATGTAAATTAAAATTACTTGTGAAAGAAAAAAAAAATACAGTATGTCTATATAAACAAGGCAATAACTGCACCATCTTCCTTGTTGGCATCAAGCACACAGCTATACACAAATGACACATCGAATAAACAGCAGACTTGCATCAAGAGTGGGAGAGGAAAGTAACAATATTAATCTTATCATGCAGATAGCTTTCTAGGTAGAATGACACTTGTGTGATCTGAATATCACAGTGGTTGGTCATGTCAAATGTAATTACTGGTATCAACGTTACATGCGTTTGCCATCACTTACCTTGGGATCAACACCTGTTGGATTATGGGCGCACGCGTGGAGAAGGATAATTGACTTCTCTGGGATTTTCTGATGACAGGGAAAAACAAGAGAAGATTTTTTTCATTTTTCACACAAAAACATACATCTAAAACATTCAGTGCGTCATCCAGTGAATAATGATTAGTCCAAAACCTGTGAATTTGAGTGAAATTATGCTGCTGAACTACAATTTCTACCACCAGCACTGTGCTGCGTGGGTTTGTGCTTAGTGGGTGCACTGAATGTGTTCCCAGATTGTTTGCGATTCTGTGACGCTGTGCGAGAGGGGCATCCTCCAAACACAATAATTTTTTACTTTCTCTGATACAATTGGATTAAAAGGGTGTATAATAATGTTATTAACAAAATACCAGGATTTATGTCCTTGTACATTGTACGCTTCATTATTGATGCGTCTCGGACAATACCTCCACTGCATGATGTACTTGGACATATATTCTGGAATTTCATGAATAACCTTATAAGATCCTTCAAGAAAGTTGTCTTCTTGGCTGTAGTCATCAACCTTATCTACATTGCTATCATTCAAACATCAATTCTCCTGAAAACCAGACACCGCATCACATTTTCCCATATATCTCCACTGATATCCTCATGATATCCGATGTACAACAGTAACACCAACAGAAAATCACTCATAACTTACAGAAATATCTTCAAATGCACCAGCAGCATCAAAACCACACGTTTTCGGGTCATAATATCTGTAATTCTTTACTTCCATGCCAGCGTGCCTGGAAATGGAAAATCAAAGACATTTACGACAAAAATATGACACAAAATGTCATGTACATGATGTACCAGGATTCAGTGAAGGATGGTTGTTAAACTGATAGCACGATAAAACAGCACCATATTCATAACATCTCCGTCAGTACTTATTTCACTTCATAGTTGAAAAATGTTGAAATTACTGTGTGGAATTATCAACACTTCAGAATATGGATATATTGCGGATGACGTCATCGGCAGAAACAAACTGTCGTGGTTACATGCACCACATGTGTGGCTCCAATCTGTCAATCAAACCTGCGAGGGCGCACTTACTTGGTAATGGGGACGTGGTTACCCCAGGTTGGTGTGGGTTGCCACACATCCTTGGGTCCTGCGTAGAACTTGGACAGGAAATTCGCTCCGATACGCAAAGATCCAGTGCCAGAGATTCCTTGAACTGTAATGTTCTGGGAACAGAAAGATGTACACAAAAAGACTTGTCAGTGAAGGCAGATCCTACATTACATAAAAGCTGACATTGTAAGAAAAATACAAAATTTGTTTCTGGGCTCGTCCCTGATATTTTGTAATGCTGTCATGTGATTTCTTTATTTTGTTTTCTTCATAGCCCTGATCACTTCTATATGGATTACCAAAAAACTTTTTTTTTTCACAGCCTACGAAATACCTTTTCTTCCTTTAAAGCATTTTGTGAGTATGGATGGATAGTGGCTCAATGCTAGAGTCAATTCATATAGGAGGTGCATCAGCTTTTTGTTTGGGAAGACAAATGGGAAGGACTTGGTTGCATGCATCAAAGCTGGAAAAACACAAAGACGCGAAGTAATTCAAGCGACAAGCAGAAACAAATCTTACTTTGATTTGGCCGACGAAAAGACGATGACTGAAACACTCTCAGACGTACTGCCTGAGGGTACAGCTCACACTGTCTCCTCTGACAGTTTCATAACACTGCTGACATACCTAAACATGTTGCATACCCACCCTTTTGCTCTGGAGCACTTCATGATTCTCACCAAACGCCAGAGTAGCTGATGCTTTATGGAACTCTGGCAAACCAGTGATGCCTAGGTACTCTTTGTCAAGGTTTTTGGACCGGACGATATCTTCTGCCTAGATGACAAAAAAAACAAAAAAAACCACTTGTATATAATGCCAGGGGCTGTGTGGTATTATTATACAGTAATTAATATCGTTGACCACTAACTGTACAAAATGCTTGAAAATAGAAAATGCCTACATTAGATGTACCTATACAAGTACACTTGTCTACATACTGTGTGTTGGCAAAGGAAAGTTGCTATGTGCATTTTTGAGGTGAAAAGTAACGCGCCATTTCCTTGACTTCTGACTCCACCAATCTCTTGTTTGCAAGGGCACTTTCCATAAATGCTAATATTCCAAATATTATATACTTTAGCAATTAAAAAAAATCAGATCTTGAAAACCTCAAAATGGAAGGTATCTGTGACTCTTTGACAATAAAGTGCATTAACTGCAAACCACAGAATGATCACATTACACAAATCACAGTAATGAGATGACTTCTCAATGATGTCTACCATCAACATGCAAGGTCATGCAGGGGTCATTAAAATTACATGCTTGTTTTGGTTCTGTTCCAGAGTGTCTCAGCTTACCTTGCGAACACTTGGTAAAACATATGGTTTGCCATCGTCATCACGGTATGCACCTACACCAAGGTTCATCTTATTTGGATTGGTGTCTTTTTTAAAAGCTTCAGTAACGCCCAAGATGGCATCTGGGGGTCCCATTTCAACATGGCTCCACCAGGAACTGACAAAACAAAATGTCTTCAATGTAAATCTCAGAGAGTCTTACCACAGTAAAGAACTGTATGACATTTAATAGAGATTTTCTATATCCCTTATCCTGTCAAGTTCATATTTCACCATCAGTTTAAGTTGAACATTAAACATTCTGCATTTTGTTGAATGTCTCTTTCACAACCGTGATATCTATCTCTGAAACTACTGAAACACTGAAAGCAACTGCCGAATTTAGACTATTGAGATGACTTATCAAATCCTAGGTAACTTGAGTGAGATAGTTTGATCACATCAAATTATTCATACCCCAAGATATGTGTGATGACTGTAAAAATTGCAGTCCTGTGGGTGTGTTTTGTCTCTTGTTGGGAAAGGGGGATTGTAGTGACTGCAGCTGGCAGTAAGCTAGCAAGTCTTATGATATCCTGAAACAGGTATACAAGAGGCTCTAAACATAAGATGAAGCTTGTAGCGGTCACTATTTTGAGTAATTTTAAAGGCAAACAATATATAATAATCAAATGTAGCAGTTAGTAAAGTCCTGCAAAGTCAGGCACAAGGGTCCTGAAGCAGGGACAATGCACTTGAACAGACATTGTGCTGCACACTTCCCCTCTCTTGTGATCTGACGATTTGCGAGCAGCTGAAAAAGGTAACAGTCTAATGAGGGAAACAAAATACATCGCTTTCAATCCAATTGCGGTTTATCAAGGTTCAAGGTCAACTTGACATGTGTCCAGTTGGGTCAAAGGTCATGATGGGTTGATAGAATTGTCTACACTGACAGAGTTACAAGATTTGACCTCTAAGTGACCCTAATAAAAGTTCAACTATGAGTCAATGGTCCCACAAACGAAAACAATCAAGGAAGACACAGTCCCTTCTGGTAAAGTGGCTGTGCCAAGGATTGACCCGATTAACTACATGTTGACTTACCATTGAATGCATGATATTATTCATGTACTATATGAAAAACAAAGAATTGTGAGATCATTGGCTGCTCTGCTGAACAGGGGCGGTTCCTTTCATGAGAAACAAGAAATGATGGTACTTACTACTAAGTTCTTATCTAAATATATGACTGAAGAATAGATTTTTGTTATTTTTATTTATTAGATTTATGTACATTACATGGAAGTAAAGATGTCTGACTTCAAGTGCCATAAAATCCAAATAGCATATACAACAGGATACGACACAGGGAGGGGAATATTTCCGATCTCACAAATGGTGTCCTACTTTGTCAATACCAGAGGTTTCATGCTTAATCAATATGTGAAAGTATTAAACCAGGGACCAGTACTGGCAGCAGAACAATGAGGAAACAGGTCACCTCGATCCCTGTCTTTTTCAACCCCATTAATTCATACCCTCTTTGACCGGTTGTGGCATAGACCCTGGAGTAAGCCAGGGTCTATGCTTATGGTCACTTCGACTTGTACACTAGTCACTTTGACCTTGCCACACTGTCCCTGTGTTATATGATGTTTTAAAGGGCCAGTAATGCTACTTTTGATGATATTTTATCATCTTTATTTTGTGTGTCAGTTGCAAAATCTTATTCTACTCCCAGCAGAATGTTGAAACACCAACTATTTAGCTTGTCAACATAGCGTCTATATGTGTAAAATGCACTGTTATTGTTTACATTTTAATTCTTGTCTGGGCCAGAATTCACTTGTAAACAATAACAATACAGTTTACACAGGTACTAGCTCAGTTTACAAGCTGAAAACTTTGTAGTTTGCACCGGGGAGTAGGGCAAGAAATTGAGGTCAACATTTAAAACACAAATAGTGAAAAATTCATCATCAAAAGTTAGTTTTACTGGCCCTTTAAATATATCACACAACTTGCCTAGGGGAATTGATGGTGATTCTATGATAAATCTGCTTAGTTCAAAACAATTTTGCAAATTTGATAACGTTCGTAAAGTTGGCGTCATCCTCATCCTCAGGTGACCTTTCTAGCTGACGCTGAAAATGACGCTACTAAGTGTCAGCGTCGTATCCGAAGAGTGCCAAAGTTATGCTACCCGATAACAGATATATGATAAAATTCGCCCATAACTTAAGAAAATAACAACTCCATTCTTTCTCAACTTTCTTTTGAATCATAAAACTAGTTCAAGGTAATATTTTATTGTTTGAATATCCTATAAAGTCTAGTTTTTTGGAAATGTTCGTAATATTCAGTCCATTGATCCGTGGATGTGTTTGTTGGTATCCTCTCAACTCTTGCGTTATGATTTGCCATAATTGGTGCAAAAAAGGTATATATGGTCCGAAATGTGTAAAAAATCGCCACCATGAGAGGCGATATGAAAGCCCTAATTATTCAGAGGACATATAAAACAATTAACGTTTAAAACGATGACTTGAGGCCTGTAAAGTCAACGTATTTATACTATTATACATACAACCTTTGAACTTAAAGGGCTAAGAATGTTGCTTGTAACTACATCGTGAAAAACGGATATTAAGAGGAGAGATTACTAAATATTATGAAATACAAACTCCACTGTGTTTTGATTAATATTTACAGTGATGTGAAACTTTGAGCACATTTTTAGAGTCGTTTTTACGATTATCATTCCATCAGATGCATTCGGGAATAATCGAATCTGATGCCGGTGAAGCTGACGCTGTAGCATCATCCTCATCCTCATTTTGGCCCGGCCCCTGAGGCTGAGGATGAGTATGATGCCAACTTTACGCTCGTTATTTTGATACACAAAATGCAGGTCGAAACGGTCGGGGGTCAAAGGTGACCAGACGCCGAACAATAACATGCACTTTTGGAGCACTACCAGATCGCGTGATTAACACGTGCTACGAATATTATCGGTCGACTAAAAACGTGTTTTATGACAAAAATAATCACATGCAAGGTTATACAAGGGATGGATAAACAGCTCAAAATTAAAGAACGTAAACGTCTTAATGTAATTCAAAAGTCATGAAGTCTTAGATAGGGACGGTGCTTTGGAGAACTGCAGAACGATCATGCGGCCAGGCCTACGTGACCCACGATAACTTCACGACGTAACACAATCACTTGGAGTGAAAAATATGGTAAATCATACACAGTTCTCATTATTTCATTTACCTGGATCTTGCTGACAGTACGGAAATAGTGCCCTTCGATAGGTGCTGTTTCAGGGCCGAAGTGGCCAACGTTCTGGCATGATTTCTGAGAGCCATGTTCATTCCCTAGATCCCTCGATCCTCTGCTGACCGCTGCTCGACCCACGTTACTTGTCCTGGCTGGTCTCGCAATACAACGCGAGATTGACTTCGTAGCTTTCATATCATCAGCATATGCTGAACTCGTTGGAGTGAAGATCACGTGATTTGGTCATGCGAGACGAAGTGATGTCAAAGGTATCAAACATGGCAGCCCCCATACGACTTTGTCGGCTGCACGGGGGTTTTGAAGTTTTCGCGGGGTTACGCCGGCAAAGATCTATATTTTTGGTTAGTAAGCCTGGCATAAGGTTGGAGTCTTCTAAGCTGTCATCAAACGAACAGTATTGCCTTAATATTGTCAAGTAAGTGCTACATTATCAAACAAACCGATCAGTCGCTTGTAATGCGTGCAAGGTAAGCGAACGAAAGTGGCGTGCGTGTCTTCTGCAACGTGCAGCGCACGCAATTTCTGGCCACAACGATTAATTAACTCTTTGGAGGTTGGAAGGGACCAGTTCCTATCATCATTCATGTCACACAGCCCTTAAACTTGTAGCAGAGTTGTTTACATCGGTCTCTCTAGCTCTGTAGACTGGCCCTCCTTTTTTGTCTCGCGATACTTGAGCGGTGTTTACGAGCGCAATGGTTCATGGGTAAAGGCATTGGCAGTCGGCGAACCGGCGGGAGTTTTAGAGCTGAGTTTGCTGTTGCAGCGGATGATCACCAGAGAGGTGCGTACAACCGTAATGACTTATTGTATGTTTTGTACCATCGTTTTCACACTGGACTTGACCCTTATTAAAGCCTTTCCTCCAAAATCACCCGTGCTACCGTAGACCATGGAGGTAGTAGGAGAGTAACTATAAGCTTTCTTGTACAGTGGCTATCAGATTACAGATTTCGCGCAATTTCGACACGCCTAGCGCCTTCCACATACACGTTAGGAGTACTGCATATAAAATTCGTTTGTTGCATTTTCAACGTAGACTGTGACAGGCACACTGCTTCAAAAAACTTCAATAATATGTATTTTTCTTGTTTAACCCTTTACCTGCCAGACAGTATATCACTTCCCCATCATCCAACTCAGTGAAAAGTGGTATTGCGCCAAAACCATAAGAATTTGAACCCATCATTTGGCTCGGTCTGTTCCAACAGCTTTAGTCCATAAAAATCATGTTTACAGTATCTGTGATTTCAGGGGCCTTCAAATGTTCAATTTTTTGTTAAAGTGCACCAAATTGGATGTATTCAGTGTGCTACACTAGTTTTAAGTTAACGGACTTGGCCTGATGGTGAAATATGAATTTGGCAGGAAAAGGGACAATATGATTTTTCCACCCTTTCCTAAACAGAGTATACTATAGGTTACTTATACTATTTTATAATAATGTAGTGCAGAGTCCTGTCTCTACGACTTCTAGTTACATACCTATGCTGCGGATCCGTAGCCCTACCCATCATGATCCCTTCATCATTTGCCCTACCACTCCCATGGCTGTGTGTTGTTGGGAAGTGCAGCCAACAATACACAACAAAGGGAATGGTACAGGGCTGCAGATATGCTGCAACATAAGTCTTTGGAGTGCATGTACACCTGTAAAGTTTACAAGTGAATGTGGTAGGTCATGCTGTATTTCAGTCTGTACATCAACAAGTTGGGCGCACATGTACACCAAATTTTCCAGTATTGAGAATCATCCGTGGAAGTACCACAAGCTCCACACCAAAGTGAGGGCATGCATGTACACTAAAACCAGCCAGGTTTGTGTTGTTGCAGCCCTAAACCATGCATCTTTTTACCATTGCAGACTACCTGAGATCAACACATACTGGTAGTTGGTACCAAGTGTGTTGACTTTGCTCTCAGTAAGATCCCACCTGTGATACCATACCACGTGACCAATATATGGTATGTGAACTCAGCTTTTTCTGAACAGGGTGAATTTTTTACCACTGAAAAATTCAAGTACAATAATAGAAATGGATGGTATAGATTTTTGGAAATAATGAATATTAATTTAAGCGATTAAATTCAGGCATACAAAAAATAGGTGAAATGTAACATTAACCCTTTTCCTGCCAAGTCCATATTTCACCACCAGGTCAAGATGGTTAAAATTAATGAAACACAACGTATTCCATATGATGTATTTTAACATAATACTGTACATTTGAAGGCTGTTGAAAACATAATACTGTAAAGTTGATTTTTTTTGGACAAAAGATGCTATAACATACCAAGCCAAGTGGGTGAAAATACGTCATGTTTTGGCTCAATACCGCTTTTTACTGACTTGGTTGATGGGGAAGTGATACAGTTATTACTGTCTGGCAGGAAAAGGGTTAAGGGGTTTAGAATTAGGGATAGGTTAGTTTTAGGATTTGTTTTAACTTAGAATTTAACTAAGATATGTAATCCCCCATCAGAACCCAATCACCCCAAAATTTTCAAGCAGGGGCGACATTCCCCCACTCCCTTTGTGAGAGACACCTGAGAAAACATGAGCCCTAAGGACTTCTTTGAGTATAATTATAATACAATGTTATTATGCAGAAGAACAGGTCGTATCTTTGTATTTTAAAGAAATTTTTTTTTCTCGCAAATTTTTGTTTGTCAATTGCAGTTAAATCATCATGGAAAGACAACAGATATTTGCTGGAGCTGTGAAAGACATTGTGGAAAACAAAATGTCACTGAGAAAAGCAGCTGCCAAGTGGGGCGTCAAAAGGTCGACCCTCAGCGACAGGGTCACCGGAAAAGTTGATATTGGCAGGAGGAATGGCCCGCCACCCGTACTAACTGCTGCTGAAGAGAAAAAGTTGATTCATTGGATCAAAAGTATGGGAAGGAGAGGTATTGGCATCACCAAAAGTGAACTGTTCAAGACTGTTAAAGCAATTTTGGACAGGGACAAGCGTGACACCATTCTAAAGAACAACAGTCCCCGAAATCTGCCTGGGAATGGATGGTACAAGGCATTCTTGAACAGAAATCCATCTGTAAAACTGGTAATAATTGTTGTTGTTCCTTACAGTAGACTGCAGTTGTTGCAGTGGTATATATCAGTTCATAATCAAACAACAAAAGTCTGACAATGGATTTACAATTTTGACTTTTCCCTAATGGGATGAACTGCTGTTATAGGTCACTGTGCTGAAAGCTTAAACTGCTGACTTGTTTTTGAAGCAACAAAATAGTGGAAAACGAAATCATGAGCATATAGCATAACCTGCGTCGTTATTTGCCCGTCAGTGCATGGTCATGGAAAACTGGGTAAAATCCAATTAATTTACTTTCTTTTGCAATATATTTTAATTACTCATGATCCCTAAGAGATGAACCATTTACCATGCTGAACAATATCAAATATCAACATTTTGACATCTGTTTTATTAAACTTCAATCGCAACAAAATTATTGTCTGCACAACTGACAAAGACTGAACTGCTAAAAAAGTACTCCAGCTGCAATCTTGTGACTAGCTGTTACGGTAGTTTGATTTTTTTCCAGGGTGATGTTAAGAAGCCGGACCACAAACACACCAAATTAAACCAGAAGAAGGTTGATGAGTGGTTTAGAAATTATGAAATGTTTATCTCTGATCATTGCTTACTGGACAAGCCAGTGCAAATATGGAACTGCGGTGCATTTGGCTTCTATGTGCAAAACAAGACTGGTGAAGTGTGTGGGCCATCAAGAACTGCTACAGATCCTCTCCACCAGCCTACGACAAAGGGCAAAACACGAATAACAGTCCTTGCTTGTGTCAACGCGGCGGGAGGATCAATACCACCTTTTTATGTGTTTCCTCGGAAGAAGACTCCAAGAGCCCGGAATCAGTCAGTCAGAGAAGTTGATGGGGCCAGCTGCTGCTTTACAGAGACTGGCAGAGTTGAGACGGAAGCATTTCAATCCTGGCTGGCCGACCATTTTATTCCCCAGATACCAGAAGCAAGGCCAGTTGTGTTACTCCTCAACAGCAATATTGCACATAAGGACTTCGAACTTTTCAAGCTTGCCGAAGAGCACAGCATTCTGCTGTACAGGCTTTTGCCAAATGGGTCGCATTTTCTCCAACCGTTCGATGATTCGTTCTATGGTTCATTGAAAGCTGCATGGAGCTCTGCCGTTCGGGAGTTTGAGGTGGAAAATCCCAGCAAAGAGATAACCCAGAGTAATTTTGCCAAGGTGTTCAAGTCTGCTTGGCAGCAAAGTGCCACAACTGAGAATATTTTTGCTGGTTTTGTCAGATCAGGGATATACCCAATTGACCGGCACCAGATTACCAGAGCAACGTTATGCCAGTCAGTGACTTTGAAAGATTCTAGAGCCACTAGGGTCATTGTGGACAGAAGTGAGAAGGAGCAAAAAGCTGTTATAACAGTAAGAAATGCCATCATTAAAGGGTAAGGCATTCAATTTGCACTCAGCACGTTTGTCTCTGTCAGTCATTTTGTATGAAAGTTGAACATGAAGGATGCCATTAAGAAATTCCATACATTGTATCAATAAGTTTGAATAGAAAACCAATATAGCATCAGTATATGTCATTGCGATACTTTCATTTTGATGTATACTTTACAAACAGTGGTCTCCCCAGAGCAATTACATGTATACAGGAACTTCCCCTATGAAAGCCAGATTATGGTAAATGTATGTATCAAATGTTACATGTAAAAAGCCACCCCACTCATTGGATGTGCCGTGTTTGGTCCCGGAATCCCATAATTTTGTCATGTTTCAGACTTTCATTGTCATTGAATCTTGCATATGATGTCTGTGAATATATAGCGACTGAACTTGAGTAAAAATAAACTGGAAAAATGTTCCATTTTTTGTTGGAGAACGCATATCTTTCAAAATGTATTCCCTGTACAACCATTTGATCCCTCTTTGCATATGTCATGAAAGTAATCATCATTATTCAAATTTCTCATAAAGTCAAAGCAATGCTATGACAATTCAAAAACTCCCACCCAGTGAAAGATAATAGCTACGTCATCAGTAATCCCCCATTGTGCGCCAACGGCCCTGTAACTTCCTTTTTTAGTCATTTGCTAATATTTGACGTATGTTTTGCCAATGCAGGTATGATGTATTTCAAGTGAAACCCCCTGCAGGCTTGAAACTCCTTGTTAAGAAGGAGTATGGTAACCCATATGACGACCATGCTCTTTTGCTCTGGTTGCCGAAATTGGTGGACATTGAAGAAAGCAAGCACAACATTGTTATCGATGACATGCGGGAGATAGTACTCAAACAGGTTGCAGATCTACCAATGGGCAATGTGCCGTTTGTCCTAAGCGAAGGAATTTACAGATGTATAGAGTTGAACTTGGCATCTGAAGTGACATGGTAAACACTTTTGCTTAATTGATGAATTTCACTGTCAAAGCAAATGTCAAATGTAGCGTTGCACTAAACCAATACACCTTTTCTCAAAGCAATATTTCTTATCAAAGATGATATAAAAACTCATACTATATATTTTCAGAAAGCAAAGAAACTAAAGTTTAGTATGGTAGCGATAGTTTACTCAAAAGATGAAGGGGGTACATATTTGGGACAGAAAACCTTAATTTTGGTATAAATGGTGAAAATTAATTTAAGTTGAAAGGGTAATACTACCGTACGTTATGAAATATAATATCTTGTTTGAAATTAGAGCCAGGATTTGTTTACAAGAGGGCGAAGACGTGGTGCAAAGCACCACAAGCAACTGCGTAGCGGTCGCGGGGGGGGGGGGGGGGGGGGGGGGATCAGGAGGGGGGTGGCCTAAAAATAGGAATACACAAGCGAAATTCTAACCTCCTATAAAAACTTCAGAGTACTCTGCTGTCATGGTTACCCTCAAGTTCCTGGGCATGTTTACTCAGCTAAGTCGTTACCTAATGCACGGTCCCTGTAGAGGGACCGTGGCTAACATTACGGCCTGTGCCGTGCAAATATGGCTGCCATCAATGAGTTGCACATGGGCTTATGATCTCGGATGACATCACAAACTCGCGAGATTTGCAAGATCGATGAGAATTACGTTTGCAGCCTGCAGGATCGACGCTCACGCTTGCATTTTGCTTGTAAATCACTGTCAACTTTTTTTCCCCGTACATTTTATTGTTTTATTTTTCAAAAAAATAAATCTTTTTCATTTCTGGCAAGGGGGCGCTCGGAATTTACAAGAGGGCGCCACGCCCCTGTTACCTTATTCAGCGAGAACACTAATTTTGCTGTGCATTATCTTTTCTCATTGGTAAATGACATGGGTTAAAAGGCTGACCTTCAAAAAATGATTATAATCATGATTAGTAAAATTGCAATGACTCTTATTCAAACTGTAAGAATTTTATCGCCCAATTAAATTGTTGTTTTGTTATATAACTAAGATTAAAGTCCATAGTGCAAAGATTTCACAAAAAGGTGTACCTGACCGGTGTTTTAATCTTGCATTAACAGATTAATGAATATGAAATGAATCTTTGCAAACAGTGATTTTGAGCAAGATACGATGCGTTATGTGCAACACCTCAAAAGGCTAGTCACTATAACTTTTGTTGGTCCACTGATTTCAAATGTCAACTACAGTTTCTTGTTGCAATCCCCAAACCATGTTTAGAATGGAAGTATTTAGCTTTTCAACATAGTTTGTGCATGTGTCAAGTGCGTTGTTATTGTTAACAGGTGAATTCTGGTCTGGACTAAAATTCACATGTAAACAAAAACAGCCCATTTAAAAGTAGAGGATGTAGAAAAAGAACTTGCAACTCGATGGCCCAGTACAAGAGGGATGTATCTCCTGTGTTTAAAGGTATACTGTCACGTGTTCCAATTTTGCCACAGTTACCATGGAAAAGAGAAAATCTAACCAATCACAGATTTTAAGCGGGTGGCCGCTTTTTAAAAACAGTGCCCTCACATGGGCATTTTGAATGCCAAGGTACCATATATGGGCATATTTAGATTACAGGTGACTGTATACCTTTAAGCATAGGAGGTACGTCCGTCTTGCACTTGGACATTGAATTGATATATAAAAGGAGTGGACAAAATCATCGAAAGTAACAGCTGCTGGCCCTTCAAGTGACAAATTTCAAAAGCAAAGCAAATATCATTAATATTCTGGTCTGCCCATTGAAATATGGATTGCATATGCGACAACCTTGTTCAATGTCCGTAAAAAGTGTCATGCCATATATTGACATGTTCTATTATATAAAATCTAGTACTTCTTACAATGTAACATTCTCAGGAATAGTTAAGAGAAAGATAGCATTTTGCAAAATCGCCAGTAACATAGAGGGCACCATTGTTGTCAGGTATAGAGTACATGAAAATAGCTGAAGAATACCCCAGGTTTATGTTCATTAATCTTTATCCATGCCACATTTCCAGTGTCTGAAGACTCAGGCAATTAGAATTCAATATTGGCTATCCTGTGTATACTTCAGTGTCTACCAATTTCTTTTTCTGTAGTTTGGCGACTGGTTCACCACGAGACAGTTTTCCACCCTGGCCGGCAGAGGACGAGAGGGGATGCAAAAGTGTGATTCCAGCTGACTACAGTGTCACAGTCAGCAATCAACATCTCAGTGCTGCAGTGAAACTAGTTCTTGACGCCATTGGAAAAATGACCGAAAATAGCGTGCTCAAAGTAGAGGTGACTTGGCAATCTTAAAGCCTGCCAGTTTCATGTTCGTGGTCTTCTTTCTAAAACTTGTTGAAACACAGCGTTTTGATGATCACTTCTAATATTTTTGAAATTTAAATAGCATCAAGACCCCGTCATGAATTCCCAGATAAAAATGATATTTTCTGTTTTCATAAAAATAAGGTAATGGGAACTTCATTTGCTCTGCAGACTTCAAAATTAGGCGGGAAAAGAAACAGGCCAGCAAACTATGGCAAAAAAAAATTTGAACAGAACAAATCTGTCCCAGAGTTGCATTCTACCTCAATAATTTCATGAAATAAATAATACAATATCAAGATGGTCCAGTTTGCTATGACCTTCAGCTTTGAAGGTCAGTAATGTGCAATGAATCATCTTTTACATAAGCAAGTTGTATTCACTATCTCAATGAAAAGAGTGTCATAACTCTTGGCATAGAAATTAGTCAGATCATAGACAGTGGAAGTTTGTCTGTGGTCCTGTGCAAAGAAAACATTTATCTTTTGGTCAGAGGTTTTCTACCTTAAGTGTTTTCAACAAGGCTATGAAACATCTTGTGTACAGCAATCATTCCTCATCTGTTCAGCGTTGTTCACACAATCTCAAAACCTCAGCATGTGCAATACATCACCTTTTCAAGTAAGCTACAGTATCCATTTTCATGTTGAATAGTACATATGCTGTACCATACGTCTGGATCAAGACACATGGCAGTTTTAATTGAAAGTCTTGTTTTATTTTACTTTTATTATTGTAACATTTTCACAATTTTGTGACGTGAAGTTGCGCTTTTAGCACTTTTTCTTCAGCTGGCTTTTACAGATCATGTTTTGTATATGAAAGAAAGGATGCATGGTAATTCGGGAAAAGAACAGTTCTACAAAACGTTTATAACCTGTTGACCTCCAATTTTCTGTAAAAAGGATCCACCATTGATAACGATTGGTTCGGACAGAACTATGATGGGAAGATGTTAAGAATGATGATATTAGTTGCTACATCAACTCAAGCACTGTTAAGAACAGTGCTTCACCTGAATGGTATATGCACTAACGTAGAGACTCAAGTTCATGGGTCAGTTTGGGGTTATGTTTAATTTTTAGATATTAGTGCCCTGAAACATGCTCTTTTTATTTAGTGAAAATTGTTGGGCAACTGCATGTAATTCTGCTGGCTATGAATGCGAAAGTAAGAATTTAACATTATTAAAATTCATTGCCCTTTTGGTGAGGATGAAACAATCACTATGTTATATTTGCTACGTTTATATGTAAGCCTTTAACTTTTTAATTTTGTAACACTTCGCATACGTACATTTCTTTCTTCTTCTTTAGTTGGATGCTTAAAGATGATGCTTTGATGTGGGGCAGTGATTCAGTATTAACAGATATATATATACTGACAGATCATAATATTCCATGTTAGTCAGTAAGTTTGCACTCAATGGAAGTTGTAGTTTCATAGGGAATAAGATGATAGTGTTCAAATTTTCTAATTGATAGTTCCGCCATGGTAAGCAAAATATGGTTAATGTTTTGAGGACTTGTTCAAAACAGACATGCCACTTTGGACAGTACTCATGTCTGATCCTGTTGGTCTGTCATTCTGACAATGTGAACGTAGTATGCATATTTCAATGCTTCAAGACAAATTTATATGTTAGTATATATCATGTAATAACTATGTTAATCTTTATGTCAGAGAAAAACTTTTAAAACATGTAATAGCAAACTCAGTGACTTTAAATCAAATGTATGTTTATATGTTTAATAAATACTATAAATGTAATCTAAATTGTATTGAGTTTGTATGTGTGCGGTATTTTTTATATATTTGTATGCCATTCACAATTGATTGAACCTATTTTATTTTACAATAGTTGCAATGAAACCAGCACTTGAACCATATTGTTGAGATATGAATATGAAAGAAATTTTAAGAATTTGAATTTCATATCTCTAGCCTTCCACACTGAATAGGATTAGAGTTATCGGCACACAAGATTACATTCATCTAGGATTTAAAAGGATGTTTATAAAGTTCCCTCTTTACACCGTCCAATTCACTTCACACATCTCCTTCAGGGCTGTGGCCATTCTGCCAGGTTAAAGAATCATTTTATTATTGAATCCAAATACGTCTAGAATTGCTTATGCCCCATGGTTTGATCATGCGAAATTGAAAATCCAGCTACACACATTTTATGATAAACGCCAATTGCAAATTTGCTCTATGTTTGTCTTCTCAAAAAATGAAGACTGTGTGTGTAAAGATGATGGTATAATCACACCAGTTCGTAATTATACATTAAAATTTTTATTCAAATTTTTAACCGAATATCACAAAAACACAGAAGTTTATCAAAGAGGTTTATTAAAACACCAAGGGTTTTTTAAAGATATTTAATCATGAACTTAAAGTTTGTTTTCCCTGTTTCAACCAGGAAACAAGACTATGAAAACTTTCTGTGTACACTGTTACTGCCAGAAGATGCACGTGCAGCAACTCTGGCAATCAGGGCATTCAACATTGACGTTGCATCGGTCCGGGATGTAGTGTCAGAGAAGATGATCGGCAAGATGAGAATGCAGTTCTGGAGAGAAGTCATTCATGAAATATATCAGGTAAGTTAATTCTGGAAACCTCTCCTGGATCTCTTAACCCTTTGAGTGCTGTATTTTTTCCCACCAAAATTTTAGTCCAACATTTTAACAATTTTTATGAACTTTTCTGTAATTTTTCTGATAATTTTGGACCAAATGAACACAACATTTCATTGGCCTCAGGTTTTCATCAAAATTTTGACAAAAATTTGACAAAAATTGACTGAGGTATAATTTGTAAGGGTGACAAAAACTTACTTTGGCACTCAAACTCAAAGGGTTAACTCTGGTATGTGGTTCGACGTGAAAGTCTTGAACTCCCTCAGCTTTCACTTCAAGTGACAGACTGCTTACAGTCAGTGCTGGTAAAGTTTTTACATCCAAAGGCTTGTTGACTTCGACTATTTACATCATGTTACTCCTTTGTATTCCTATGAAAGGTTATCAAATCGACCAAATTTTTTTCAGATAAATCTGATAAACAACATGCAAATAGGGCCGTTCACAGTTTACGTCACTGTTCTCTCATTAATATGCAAAAATAAATATTTGTCCGCATTTTTAGATTACGCTTTTGAAAATTACGCATGCAAGAACGACGAAAATACATCTCAGTGGGCGACTGCTAGTGTAACAGTGAATACTAAAAAACATATTCACGACTCAGAGTACAAGCTGCAAAAACAGCCACGCATGCAACATTGATAAAATTTGTCCGCATTTCAAGCTGCGTGTCCGATGTCGCGCGCGTACAGCTATATTTAGTAACAAACCTGTAACCGTGAACAAGGCTATTTGATGTACAAACATACATGAACTATAGTGCTATCTTTTCTTTAAGGTAGAGCGCCTTGGGTACAGATACTTGGGACTCTCAAGTTTTTACAATTCTTTTCTGTTCCACCACTTGTTTGGGCACGCTTTAAAGCTCTTGGAGTAAGAACAATTTTCACCATCATAGTTTTTCGAAAATCAATTTTATTTTTTCCCAATGAGTTGATACAGGGTTGGTGGCCATATTGAATTTTAAATACCGGTAGATGTTAGATAATTTGTTTCTGTAGCACCATACTTTGCATGGTGACCCCTGATTTTCATTCTGGATTTCGAAAGAGAATGGTTCAATTTTTCACCAAGGAAAGTTTGAGCAAAAGTTTCACTTTCAAGGTGCATTCTACCTTCAAAGAAAAGCCCTCTTTCAAGAGATATTGGTTCATTTAATCGCCCTCATCTCTTATAAAATAGACTGGAAGATCCGTCGCTCTCTACACTTTCTACACTCCCTCTCTTACTGTCTGCGCTCCCCCCTCTTCAGTAAGAGGGGGAGCATAGAGAGCGCCCTGGAGCGACGGATCTTCCAGTCTAATAAAAACATTCCCAGACAACTTTTTGCAGAGCACAATTTAGCATACACAATCATACTAGTTCACATGTGGATTTCTAGAGTCTATATACTCTCCTCTCATAATTTGCCTCTGATTTCAGTTTCAAAAAATGTTTTGTGTCATTTTACTGAGCCGCTGTGATTGCAGATAATATGTCTCAAAAAATGGTGGGGTAAAAGGTTTCATTGACATTTGCTGTTCATTTTCATCTGTTCTCTACATGCAGGGTACACCGAGACAGACCCCTGTGGTGAAGGAACTCTACAGGGCTGTCGTGAATCACAAATTGTCCAAGAGATGGTTTACAAGAATTATCGACAGCAGGGTATGAGCGATAGCAGTGCCTGTATAAATGCTGCAAAATTAGTTCCTTTTCTGACAACACTCAGAGGAAATATTTCAAAAGCAACAGTTGGTGTCCCAATCAAACATTTCAGTGAACTGGCTGTTGGTGCCTTTAATTACATCCTTTGTATTTGTGCAACAATAACAAGATTTGGACTCTTTCTTTATGGGTTATAAACCAGTCAATTATTGTACAGGTACCAGAAGCAACAGCTGGTTCTTTTGTCATCATATACCTATTCTTTCCAACAAGCATAAAGTCAAGGTACTCTAAAATCCCTCACTGTCATGAATTGTGATGCATTTTGTATTCAAAGGTATACTGTCACCTGTTCCAATTTTGCCACAATTACCATGGAAAGAGAAAATCTAACCAATCACAGATTTTAAGCGGGTGGCCGCTTTTTAAAAAGAGCGCCCTCATGTGGGCATTTTGAATACCAAGGAACGCCCCTTTGACCATATATGGGCATATTTAGATTACAGGTGACTGTATACCTTTAAGATAGCATTCAAGAGAACAAAGCATTAGAAGTCCTAATAGGAACATTAGAGAGCAAAAACAATATATGACATTCTTTTTACAGGAAGCTAATCTAGACAATAATAATTACAGAAGATTATCAGAAGTTGAAGATTACGCAGAGAACACCTGCTCATCATTGCTCTACCTCACTCTAGAGTCACTTGGTAGGTATGTTTTATTGACAAGTCAACATTGGAATTCAAGTGTTTTTACTCAGTCTGGCAAGCTAGCAGTTTTAAAGTTAATGATAACACCCAGTTTACAATATTAAGGTACTATTTGCCTTGAAACTGATAGACCTAAACTTTTGCCCAAGTTTTCCTGAAGGAAACTTTAAACCATTCTCTTACGAAATCAAGAATAAAAATCACAGGTCACTTTGCAAAATGTAGTACTAGAGAAACAAAATTATCCAATATTTACTGACACTTGAAAATCAAAATGGCTGCCATAGGTGAGTTAACTCCATGGAGAAAAATAAAAGTTTCAATTTTATAACATTATAACATGACCAATTTAATTGGAAAAGCACACGCTGTTAATGAATAGTTTTCATAGGGTAATTCTGAGCAGGCAATGTTTATACTACCGGTATGTGTAAATAACTCCTACCACATTTTCATATCCCAAAATTTATTTCATTGAAGCATTTGTATAATGAATGATTGATTTGCTATAGTAATAATGCAATTTGTTTTTGTTTACTGCCAAGGCTTGCAGAATGTACACGCAGACCATGCAGCCAGTCACATAGGAAAAAGTCAAGGCATTGTGACATTGCTGAGAGCAACACCATATCATGCTAGTAAAAGGAAAGTCTATTTACCAATGGAGATTCTCATACAGGTGAGGCAAAGCCAATTTCTTACAGATACAGAACCTTATGTACGGTAGTATGAAAAAGGTATGGAGGAGGATATACTGAAAAATTGTGTTAAGGTATCGGTAGCATGCTTATCAAGGAGGTCACAGAGCTACCCTAACCTGACTTAAAGGGACAAAGTCGCCCATTTTTCATGAATTTTGTTTGATATGAGTTACAACTTATATTGTTTGACACATTGAAAGATACTGAATGAATGGGTGGCCTTGCATATATTCGACCCTGGTTTTAGACACCAATACATGAAACCATCGCGAAAATGAATGGTCATGACCATTAAGTCATTCTCGCGATGTTTCATTTAATTTGTCTAAAACTGGGGTTGCAAATATATGCATGGTCACCCATTCTTTCAGTATCTTTCATGTGTCAAACAATATAAGTAGTAACTCGTATCAAACAAAATTCATGAAAAATGGGCGACTTTGTCCCTTTTGAGGTAGAGTGTGCCTCGGGGTCAGATGTTCAGACACTCAAACTTGTTGTACGATACTTCTTTTATGTACCACTTGTTGGTGATAATTTTTACGGTTTGGAAAATTTTAAATTCCCACTAGCATATTTATGTGAAAATTGTATTCTTCCCCAACGTGAGAGTTAACATATGGATGGCAACCTTTTGAATTTCAAGTACCGGTTAGATATTGGACAACTTGTTTCTGTTTTACCAAATTTTGAAGTGTGACCCCACATTTACATTATTGATTTCGATGTGGGTGGTTTAATGTTTCCTGAGGAAAGTTTGAGGAAAATTTGAAGTATTTCAATTTTGAGGCACGTACTACCTTAATCTTCAATCGAGAAGGAAATATGAATATCTAATGAACTGCAGACATTTCTATCATGTAGATCTATGAAAAGTATTTGAATTCTATGTGAACAACTACTTTTGTTTCCTTGCTGGTGTACACCATTCATTTCATAATATGCATAAATCAAAGTGTAGTTAACCCATCATCACCCTAAGAGTTAATAAGATCTCATGATATTGCCGTCAAGATAAGACACACACTTCTTTAATATTTGGGTAAAAAGAAGCATAGCAAAGGTAAATATTTGCAATGCGGAGATTGTCAGGCGTTTTTACCAGCTTTATAATGCATAATACAATTAATCCTCGTCAAGTACATATTTATGAAGAAACTGCACATATGTTCAAGCACATATCACCTCCTAGATTGAAGATTAAGGTAGTACGTGCCTCAAAATTGAAATTCTTTAATATTACATATCAATTTACCCAGCCAGCCTCATAGCCAGTACTCTTGATCATCCAGTGATTCAACTTTGATTGACAGCATGGTGTGGCTGAAGAGCAGATAATCAGGGGCAGAGTGGATCAGAAACTGAAAGATGTTGTCTACGATATCGCAAGTCAAGGTCATATGCAGCTTGAAAAGGTAAACTCTTTTGTTTCTCTCCCATAAAATTGGAAATTTCTCTCCTGAGTGACTTCTCAAAATTTCAAACATGAAGGCGATATCATTTCTTACAAGCGTGGGATGAAAAAGGACCAGTTAAACAACTTATATGAAAGATGAAAAATCCTGCATCCAATTTTTTACCTTACCAAAGGACATTGTAGTAACACTTTCTGCCTTATGTACGGAACTTACCATGTACAGTGGTTTGCAGCGTTGTTTCGACCGGACTGATGCTTTAGTGCCTTGAAATATTGTCCTTTTACGACTAAATAGAATTTTGGATGGCTTCGTCATCCAGTTGAATTGATTGAAATTTGAAACATTCCCATTTTAGCTGGAGGTTGAATTGTAAAAGGTAAAGTGAAGATAGTTGTCCTGAAGAAATAGGGGTGGTTGAATAAATAGAGTGGTCAAAATTGATGGGGTTTTTGCAGTAGTGAATATTGAAACCAGTGTAATTTTTGAAATGATATTCCAGGCAAGATCCTTGAAGAAGGATGTCCCGAGAGCAGCAATGCCGGCTTTCCTGGTGACTGTGCCAGTCGCCAACTATCTCAAGAAATTACAGAAGGCGGACTTTAATATATTTCATCCCAGTCTCCAGCAAAGGAACACCATGATTCCGTTTTCACTCTGGATGCAGTCTCTTCGAAAAACCTACTGATAGTGGCAGAGTATCTACTGCCTGGAAAGACTATGGTTTTATTGCAGACATTTGCAGGATTGAAGCTCATCTCTCGCAATGTACAAATAGAAGCTCCGTGTTGGCTTCCTGTAATGAGGACAGTATTATAAGGCAAGGGAGAGATAATTGGACAAGATGCAGTAGCTGGTTGAGAGGCACTCACTGGAAAATTGTTATTCATTGCCATTAGAAAACCACCACTTTATTACCCTGAGTATCAGTATAATGGACCATGGTCAGCTTGCTATTTATGTCATTCTACAAAACTGACCAATCAGAGTGCTCAGGCGTCCTTTTCATTGAACGAAAGATAGCCAATCACGTTTTGCACAGCAGAGGTTAAAGGTCAATGTATGAAAAGCATAGACATTTCCAATTTGTACAATAAAGCATCATGATATGGATTGTGGACATATTTGATCATTTTTCTTCTGAATGTTAACTGTGAATTGTAGGGAGACTGTCAAACAAGAATGACTACATTGATGAGTGGAACCTAGAGACGTACAATATTGCCAGTTCTCCACTGCGCAAACTCAAGAACTGATACATTTATCACCTTTGTGGTTGGTGTGCAGGTGCAGCGTTGGTGTATTATTAAAGACGGAATTTTTTTAAAATATCTGGTCGTTCAAGTGTATGAAAATGGTTACAATCATGGTTAACAAAAAGCATTGGGGGATGGCACAACATAGCACAAGTCATTTTGATTTGTGTCAACTGTCAGTTTCTCACATACAACAAAAGGCACAGAAATGTACGTGCATTGGAATTTTGACAACATGCCCTTTAATAGTAATACAAACTGTAGCAGGAGGTTCTATTAGGTAGTGTGCGTCTCCAAAGCGAAAGACTTAAACTTTCGCTCAATCTTTCCTCAACGAAACTTTCAACCGCTCTCTTACCAAATCAAGAACAAAATGCAGGGGTCAGATGCAAAAGGTTGGCATCATAGGAACAAACTACATAAAATTTTATCAATATTTAAAATTCAAAATTTGGCAACTCAGAGCTTGAATTTTTTTTTCTCCAAGAGCTTTAAAATGGGCCCCTACAAATGATAGATCAAAAAAGAATTGTTACAGTAAAATTTGAGTCTATCCAGAGGCATATTCTACCGGAAAGGAGCCTAATTTGCTTACAGTATTTATTTGTTAGCTCCTTTGATCTTCATCACCTTGAGTATGATGAATGTTCTAGTCTCCTGGAACAGACTAAAGTATGCACCGTAAGATCATGGGAGGGGATATCAGAATGAAGATTTGTCACTTTCTGTGTTCCCAGACCTTACACTTTCTATTGGGATGAGCAGAGCATACATATAGTTTCCCCTCGAAAAGTTTTCTTCAATTTGTGGCTATGTGATTACATGACTTTGGAAAAGCAGTATTGTTTGTAATAATGTTTGCTTTTTACAGTTTTTCATATTTGACCAGACTCATCAAATACTGATGATCAATCCCCTTGTGTGTTTGCTGACAGTGAAGAATACAATGTTTTTCCCAAACTTAGTAAGCAGGGCTTTTCAGGATAGTTTTACGTGTATGGAGTGAAAAAAATTGACCATGTAACTGCATGAGGAATTGCGGTCACAAATAAAATTTTCAGTAGTAAGTACCATGTGTGTTGTGTCTTTCAATGCATCTTTTTCACTTACCATAAGGTTATCAGTCGATTTTCACAGGCCCAATGGTATCAGTCGACTTTCACTGGCCAGAAATCTAGACTACATGTAAGTGTACATACAAGTTTTGAGCAAAGTTTAATTTCTCTGGGTCAAATACTTATTCCAGTTGATCTCACAATGAAACAGTAGCTTTGCAGAAAATGCCATTCCATCCGGAGCCAAGAATGCCCACACCAACAATCTAATGTTGAAAGGGCAACGTGATATTATTTACCTAAAGTGTATAAATGAAAATTGTATTAAGATTACGTCTCAGCATCAATGGTGTACATTCATACACCCTTGAAGTGAACCAGACTATCAACAAGATTCCCTTATGACTTTCAAGCTAATCAAAGCATTAGTCATGTGGTATCTGAATGGAAAACAACAATGGATAAGCATAAATATGTTGCACTTTTGTCAAAAGAAACTGCTTGCTGCTTTGATTACAATGTATGGTAAAAGTTGGGTGGGCCTTTTTCCTTTTATATACATGCTTACATGCTCACTCTACAGTTGTTTTTATCAATCATAAACTCAACAGCAGCAAGATGTAACAGAGTCTGTGTGGATGTCCTGCATGCTAGCACACAGTTGAATGGTCAAAGTTATGTAAATTCCTGGACTTGGTGCATCCTCTTACCCTTGGATTGAGATCAAATAACAGTAACTTGACATTGGATGTCTTGTACAATGTAGCTATGCAGTTTGATGACATTTGTTTTCACATCACCAACGTCAAGATGGTGTCATTGACAAGATAGTGTCATTTACTATGTCACAAGAATCCCCATTGGAATGTACTGGTACTGCAACTGGTTAAAGCTGTATCTTTGGCTATTTTTTCAGAACTTTTGTTTTGTGGTTTCCTACACTTTCTGCATTGAATCCCTAAACTGTAATTTAATGTCAAGTATTTAGCATATCAACACAACCTATATGAGTATTATCTCCATTGTTATTGTTGAAAATTGTATTCAAGTCTGGCAAGAATTCATTTGTAAACAATAAACAATGATCACTACACACATACAAGCTGTGTTGACAAAAAGAATACTCAAAATTTCAGCATGACAAACGGATTAGGGTCAGACACAGTCGTTAATATACAGAAGCAGAATACTGAAAAACTTGCCACAAGTTACAACTTATGTCCCTTTAAGTCTTGAGCTGTCAAGCCTTATAAGTACAAGCAAGTTTGTTATTGCTTTGCAAAGAGGTCTTCCATAGGAACATCACTGACAATGGCTCCATACTATCTCAGAACTGAGAACCTTCGATCAGAACAGAGAAGAACACAAAAATTTGTTTGAAGCTAATAAATTTTACATCAACAAAACTCCACACCAACAACATAGTCAGAACCATAAGGCCCTGCAAACCCGTCTGTCCTACATACAGTATGACAGACTCTGCTTCCACAGTTTGAAGCATTGGAGTCAATAAGACTACTCAGAAGACTTACACTGATCTATTTGATATAAAAACATAGATTTTATTCAATACAGTGATGTTTGTACATTACGGTACAACACTTTGTCTTGTTACTCTATCTGTTCTGTGTGAAACCTCTACTACCAGCATCACTTTCTGTGAACCCAGTGTATCCCAAGGCAACTTTGAACCATTATATTCTGGGCAATGGGTATGAGAGGGTAATGTTGGCTTCACTGTTGTTTCCCATGGGAGACACTGGAACCCATACACTGTTACTGGGAACTCATGGAGACGGGATCAAATGTTAGAGGTGTCTTGTAACACAGGGCCTTTGCTGGTTTGAGAAGTTAACTGATGAAATCAACTTCACATGTAACTTAGACAGGACAGTACACAAATTACATTTGTACTTCTAATAGCTTCGCTGTGACTTTTCTCTGCCACATATAGTTGTGCGACTTGTTTTAATATTGGTCCAGCTTAAACAATCGATAGAAATCACACTCTATAATAGTAACAGATGTAAAACATTAAGAACTGTATTATTTTTATCTCTCTATAAATGTCCACTGTCTAACTATATCTGAATACTGCTGTAATAATATTGCACATCAAAAATTAAGGATAGGATAAAGCCCGAGTACGAGGGCTCTTCTGGTATATAAAGTCCAACCCACGATAAAATGTCGAGGCCGCAGGCCGAGACATTTTATCGTAGGTTGGACTTTATATACCAGAAGAGCCCGAGTACGAGGGTTTTATCCGACTTAAAAACTATCGCCCCTAACTGATATATTTTCGTTTTCAATGTGTTTACGTCAACCATCCCCTTTGTCAATGTAACATGTTTAGGATATGAATTAAAACTTTATTTGTGGAATAGCCTTCCAATGTAATGGAACATCCTATAAATGCCCTAGGGCACATTATATAAATGCCCTAGGGCACAGCAGATTTTGTGTTGCAGCTGGTTTCCGCTGTGTTACCAAATTTGAATTTTAAAACGTACCAGATGTCTACAGAATATGACATGTTCACTTTTGATTGGACAGTACTTTACTACGGCGCTGCCATTCGTTTCTGGAATTTGGTGACCAGGGCTTTATGAGTAAATAAAACACCCTAAATTGAGCACTCTGATTGGTCAATCAACAGTGGATAGTTTTTAAGGATATATAAAATACAGTATATATATATATATATTCATATTCATACATAAACAGTTGTAAATGTTGAGTTGAAAAAAACAAGACTAGAAGCAAAAGTTGCCGTTTCTACAATACTCTACAATCATATTTCAAAATAAGTACCGGTATATGAAACTATGCATCTTACAATATCCTTGTAAATCATTGAGTTGTTAAAATGTCATTGTATTGAAATGCCCCGTTCTGAAACAAACACTTTTAAATATTCCAATGGTTGAACATATCACATGTTACAAGATGCTCACATTCAATTGGTTTATGACTGATCACACATTACAAGATCCACCAATATTAATTCCACAGTGATTTGTCATGGAAGGACAACATAGTGTTTACAGAAGTTGTAACACATTATCAAATACATTGAGTGGTATATGGTTCAGGTAAATAATCTTTCTATCCTGTCATCTATTCATTGAAATTCTCCCTTGCTCGTCTAAACTCCATGGCAGCAACTATTTAACTTGGTTTGTAGGTCTTTCCTTTACATAATGAATTTACACCAAGCCATATTTACATGTAATGTCATTCAATTAAGCATATATAAACAAAATTAACAAATCTTTGTATCATTTCAAACACTAAACAAACAGGTTGGACTTACTGAGAAATTGACATTGACAGTATCAAATAATGTACTTTTAGAAGACGGGTACAGTTTTACAATGTAAACCCTAACTTACAATGGGTAAATTCTGCAGTTCAAGTTCACATTGACAGCTGTAGCTTGGATACACCCTTGGATGTTTAAAGGTATACTGTCACCTGTTCCAATTTTGCCACAGTTATCATGGAAAGAGAAAATCTAACCAATCACAGATTTTAAGCGGGTGGCCGCTTTTTAAAAACAGCGCCCTCACATGGGCTTTTTGAATACCAAGGAATGCCCCTTTGACCATATATGGGCATGCCATGCAATACACATCAACACTTCACTGGGTTTCTGCCAGGGCTGAAGGTATGCAAATCATTTGGGAGTCATGGTAGTACTTCCGTTCCTTCATGTGACTACTCTGATAGACCAACAGAAACTGCAAAAAAGGATCGGGGAGCCCTGCTACCACTTACCATCCAGATTGCCCTCAATAAAAATCCTGCTTCATTCTTGGCAAGATATCCAAATATATGCAAATAGCATATTACATTGGAAATAAAATGAAATTTTCCTATTGGTATTCAGGATGTACTCTTGGCTCATCAAGCAGGTTTAAAATATTAACCAGATCTTTACACATCATGGTAATAACTTACACAAATTCACATAGAGGATTCCATCTTGGTTCTATAGATGTCTCCTGCAAATATTCCCATGCACTGTGTTTTTGCTTTTGTTTTCTCTGGTTGAATTCAAATGGTGACACACATTTCGACACTCAGTACATTCTAGTGTGCCTGAATCTCATGTTCACTTCACCTGGCCTGTTTTGTCGTCCTCTTTTTCATTTTCACAGGACTGTATTTGAGTGAATTCCCTCGGAATGAGAACGTCATGCATGGCAAACTTCCACGTCCATATCCTGGCGATGCGATCGAACTCCTCTCTCCGTTCACGGTGCAGCCGGCCTATCTCTGGCTCCATGCACACATGGCAGTACGGGTCTGTTAGCAGTGACTGTACACTGATCAATACCTGATACAGAAAAGATTATGATAAATGAATAAGATTTAAGAAAAGTGTCTCTGGCATATCATCGAACAGGGTTTTGTTTCTTGGAAATTGTAAATTCTGTGACAAAGTAATATGCTAATTGAGAATGTGTGCAAAAAAAACCAACAGCCGCTTTCTTCCCAAGCCTGAAAGTCTCCAACAACAGTATCCATGATGGCTATAATACACAGTTGCTTCGATTATAATACACAGTTGCTTCTGTATGATTAACAGACGTATGGAGAATATATGGATTTTCTCACGGGCCCCACTGGCTACGTACTAGTGTAGCCCTGCTCAGCACAAACCGGCTCAGCAAGCTGGCAAACCCAGTGATTCACTGAGCCAGACCACACTAGCCACAGTGTGCAACCAGGGAGGGGCTGTGAGAGAGTCCAGGAGAACGTACAGACTCATGCTCAGTCAATCAGTTAAGACACCACCAGTATAGAAAATGACGTGAAGCATGAAATCAAGCAGGTTGATGAAGACTATGTTCACTTTATCATGACAAATGATGAGTTTCTTTCTATGGTTGATAGTAAATAAATACAGAGATATTCGTAAGGAGTTTACCAATGTATCTACCGATTTGCTACAAAATGAAAAACTTCCATGACTTTTCCCTGATAACCTTCTCAAAACCTTTGCTTGATACATTCTATAAAATATCTACTAGACGGAGAAATGTTGTCTCGGTCAGTCTTTCCCACTATCCGAGTAGTACACAATGTTGAAGAGCACACTGTAATAGATTACACTTGCTCAATACAATTGACTCATAATCTGTTGAGTCGACTGGGATTTCATCTGAAAATACATATTTTAAAAGGAATTTGGCTGTATTTTGTATTAAAATAATTCACTATAATAAAATGCTATCTATCTTGTTGACAATGTGTATATCTGCCCAAAGTAGGACACTGCATAAACTTACTTTTGAAATGGTTAAAGCAAGACTCCAGTTATGATGAATTGAGTCCAGTCCAATATCGCCATGTCGACTGATGTTTGGATGAAATATTCTTGTCATGAATCGAACCATCGGGGGTTTCATTGGATAGCTGTGTGTGAAAACGACATAACTTGTATTGAAGTCATTGCTGAAGTGAGTACACCGATTGCATAAACTGCTGAAAGGCCTGTGCTCTTTAGAAAGTTAGGGCCTATCTTCCATAACTGTGAAGTATCTAATCTCTACTGAAAAGATGATGAGTGTCAGATTCAAGTTCAAACTCCATCATCAACCTCTAACTGGGGAATCAAATCATTGTAACCATTATTGGCCTGGTACAACATTTCACTGACTTACCTCCTATCATGCTGATTGCTGGTCAATCAACATGCGAAACACACTCTGAATATGTTATGCCCGTGTAGAATATACATGTAGTGTGTACAATACTTCCTAATTTAACCCTGTCTGCAGAAGGGTTTCAGTATTATGGCTACAGTAAATGTCATTTTACCCATTTCTTTCAGTATTTCTGTTCTATGTATCGATCATAGTTTATTGCTCTATTTCAAACAGCATTTTGAAATATCAAATAGTTGGTATATCAATTCAACACGTCAATATGTGATGTGCATTGTTACTGTTGGCATTTGAATTTCAAATCCAGACCCGACTTTGATTAC
Source organism: Ptychodera flava (assembly GCF_041260155.1). Classification (NCBI taxonomy): domain Eukaryota; kingdom Metazoa; phylum Hemichordata; class Enteropneusta; family Ptychoderidae; genus Ptychodera; species Ptychodera flava. The sequence continues at coordinate 18,817,196 of NC_091940.1, read as the reverse complement.
AAACAATGACAGTGTAGGACATAATGATACACAGTCAATCCTGACAAGCTAAATACTGGATATTTCAACACTCCTTGAGTAGTAGACCTAGAAACTGTAGCTGATACATGCAGCATAAACTTGCAAACAATTGTCAAAAGTTACAGATACTGGGCCTTTAATTAAGCAAGAGGAAGGCCTCAGTTCAATACACGATTACGTTGAATCAGTTCTGGCATCATTGATGTGGCACATAAAACTAAGGGACCGTCTCAGATTGTCGCAGAAGTTCAAGAAACGAAATTTCTTCGTTTAGATCAAAACCCCCTCCCCCTCCCCTAAACGAAACTTCAAAAGTGCGAAATGTTCATGTCTGCCTGAGAGTACAATGTTGCATTTTGCTATAGCTACTATAGACGTATTCCCCTTGACACATTACAATTAAAGTAATCGATCAGATTTGAGTACTAACAGGGCATTTTACCGCATAAAAGTTTCATTTTATTTTACTTTCCCTTTTTGCATCTCTTGTGCTGTTCTTTGTCTTTGTGAACACGCAATTTGTACTTGGTAGGGGCGGTAAATAAGCGATAAACTTTGACAAGGGGGCCCAGGCATGTTCAATCATATTGAAACGACTATGACCAGGTGCATAACAAGTGAGAATAAAGACATCTAGTGGTCAGAGCAGACGCTTATAAGTAGCACATTTTTAAAAAGATTATATTTTTTGTCTATGTATATAATTTGATGAATGAAATGTTTTGAATACAATGTTCCTATCGGTAAATTGTGTTTGGGGCACAAACGAGATGGAAACAGTTACAAATTTGTTGGCACGAGTGTGCAGTTTTTTTTTAATTTAAAACTTGTGATCACAAAATAAAAGTGCGAAAGTGAAGTTCACTAATTGAATGGAGGTCAAACCCCCTCCCCTCTAAACGAATAAATTTCGCTTTTTGAACTTCTGCGACAATCTGAGACGGTCCCTAACCTGCTTGGGATTTGTATATGAAGGAAGAAGAGACCGCCTTCATATGGGGACTCTGTCGGACCAGTGATGGTTGCCTGCCATAGAGAACAATGCCTATCTAAGGGTACAGCTTGAACTCCTTCCGGTGGGTCTTGCTTCAAGCTTTTCATCTCACTTCGAAGGCGCTTGTTCCGCCACGTGACCGCCGTCTGACCATCCGGTATTGATTGCTGTCGGAAAGCAATTGCAACAGTATCATCATAAATTCTTTCTTTTCAGCTGTGAGAGTGTGAACATAGAAGGGAATGAAACAAACTTTGAATGAGGATTGATATACCTAGGACTCAGATGCACACCTACCTGCATGTTTGTTTGTTCGATACACTTCCTGCATGGCGCACTGTCCAATCTGAATTGAGAGAAATAGGCAGACAAACAACAGCATTGTAAAAACATAGGGTCAAAGTACCTGAAGCTACAATAGACATGGATACAAAATTAAGTATTTCCTGACTGTATGAAATTATCTCACTTTAATAGGTCATCCTAGGGACTTGTAAACCAAATGTTAAAGCTGTCTGACCAGCGGTTTTGAAAAAACAAGCAACTCAACAGTTGACAGAGCTCTGCTGTGTAATATGTAGAGAATAACCTTTTGTGACACATGTATTGATGAAGAAGGTGGATATCTTTCATTAACATTGTAAGTGAGTTCTGTTGAATAAGTTGAGACTGTACATACTCAGAGAAAGCACACTGAAGAGACAAATGTTTGAAACTTAAGAAGTTCAAGGTCATCAAAAGCATTATAAGGAATCATGTAACTTTCATTGCACTGTTTACACAGATTGCACAATTGCTATAAATAGCACATGAGGAATCTTACAGCCAAGCTTTACCATAAAAACCCTATCACTTTGACCACTCTTTTAATTGACCACTCTATTTTTTTCCTCAAAAAGTAATTTTATTTTATCCTTACCAAGTCAACCATAAATGAAAATTAGAACTTTCTCTATCTCTATTGACTATTTTGAGCAATTTCTCTTAGATAACATACAGGGCACAATAAATGACGGTTCAGAATATGTCAAAGTTGGGATTCAGGAAAGTTGCCTTTACATGTTTTAATCCTCCAAGATGGTAAGCATTTCACTATGAACTGTCAAAAAAGGTTGAACTTTCTGATAATTCTACATAAAAATTATTTTCGCTTTGATGATTTCCTAATTAATTCAATTATTTAAAATCATATTAATTATTTTTTTCTGGTTGAATTGATAGGGTTTATACAGTACAAGAATTACATACAATGCAAGTCAAATTTTGACCAAAAATGACAAAAAAATTCCTTAAAAATACACATTTGCATATTTCATCACAATTTGAACAAATCTAAGTTGGGTTACCCCTAGGGACCTGTATACCAAATAACAAAGCTGTCTGACCAGCGGTTATGAAGAAGAAGATTTTTTATCAAAAACACCTTTTTTGGCATTAATTTGCCTATTTTCAACAATATCAAAAAATTAAAAAAAATAGTTTCTCAAAATCATATTTTTAATCTACACAACAAATATCGAATCAGTAAGTACTGCGGTTCTCAAGATATTTGAGTGGATGGACGCCTCACAAACGGACATACATACATACATACATACATACATACATACATACATACATACATACAGACAGACGGACGCCGGACGGATACCCATCCCAAAAGCTTCTATAGACTATAGTCTATAGTAGCTAAAAACTTCTAGGTTGAAGAAAGAAAACAATTTACAAACAACATTCAAGAACATAAGGGTATGGATGATGAAATTGAGTTGACATAAAAATATGTCTGAAATTCTCTACAAGGCCTTTACTACAGAGGGTCAATTCTCTGATCTATTGTTCTGCAATCAAAAGTTAAGACAATTAATTACAATCCCTTAACTATACAAATTTGAAATATCTTGTTTTGTAGGAAACATCAAAAATGGAAAAAAAAATATGTCGCATAGTGCAAAATATGTTGTGTAGTGCTAGAATTTAAAGACTTACAACTTAACAAACATGGTTTTCCAACATTTAACTCTGTACTGTGGGTTAAAGAGGGGCCACCTATTTCCAACAAACTTCAGCCATGGCCACTGATCCTGAACGCTGTCTGATAACATTTTCCATCTCACACACACTTGGTCTATCGTTGACCAGGACACATCATCCAGGTAGGAGAAAATTTTCAAAAGCACTGCGAAAGAAGTGGAGAAATAATTGTGCATTTGCATGCTAACAATGCAGGACACATTTATATCAGTCTATATTGACAAGCTAAATACTGGGTATTTCCATATTTATAGCAGTAACTTTTTATCACTGGCAAGTGAATCCACTAATATCTGACATGCATCTTGATGAAACATGATCACATGAGTTCTTGTGAAATTGTGAAGCCAGTTTTATTTATGTGCAATGCATGGACTAGTGTGGGTGTGGAAAATAATTTGTGAAGGCCAGGTTTCTGCCACATATCATCTTTGACTAATTGTCATGATATAAAATTCAAAAGGTTACTGTATATATCTTGCCCACATCTGTACAGTCTTTAGAAGAGACAAACAGGATTATTGTGCTTGCGTATGTCTATTGGTGATACACTGGACATACTCAATAGTAGTATAGATGCAAACAAACATAAAGGTGTCACTTCAAAGGGCAAATTTAAACCCCCAAAGGATTGAGTATGCCTGTGAACTTTGTGTTTTCATTTGCATGACAGGATATTCACATTTTTTTAAATTTTATACAAGGGAAATTTTTCCAGGGCATTTAATCCCTTCACCAACATAGTTTGCTCCATTCCTGTGACTATTTTCTATTGGAAAATTGGATCTTCCAAAAGTGATACAGGGGTAAACTGGAGTTGAAAGCGATGAACAAGGTGGAAAAATATGTGTTCACAATACTCAAACAATTCTATTTGTTCTTGTCATTTGACAAATTTAAGAAAAACAACTCCAAAATACTCATTGATTACATACCCTCTGTCGGTAAAAGATCTACAATCCCTTCCTCTAGAGGGCGGTCTTCCTTCTTGTGAACTGACAATGCTGTGAGTTTACTTGTTAAACTTTCTGATGTTGGTGACACTAGTACTTTGCAATGATTTTCTTCAGTTGGCTCCTCTGTTCCCGAATCCCCAGACTCAGTCTAATGAATGATAAATAGCAAATAAAATTGGTTGATGTTCTCATATATTACAGATACAAAATTCAAAAGGCAATAATTTGTGTAGCAACACAAAGTCCATGACGTTTTGTCTGGAAAATGTATGTCTCCTGTCAAGACAAACTTGTTAAATATCTTTCACACTAGATGATTGAACTCAGTACGTGGCAGTGAGCATGCACCTGTTTAGAGGGGGATTCAGGGTGCTTAAGTTAAAAGTTAAGAGTGTATGCGATCACAATGAAACATAAGCGCCACACTGTAACACTGCAAGGGGTACAAAGTGAACTGGTATCATTTGAAGACTTGCTGGGAAGGCTGAATGTATACACAGTTTGCAGGTATATTGAATAGATCTCTGTATGCCTTTCTGTATAGCTATTTCCACAAAAAAATGAAAAATTTCATCTGCATGTTTTCTGAATGGAGAATCTGTCTGAAAGACATTTTTAAAGTAAACATATTTAGCGTGCATGCCCTGTACCCTAAACCATTATGCCATGCTGATTCTCAACAATGAAGGCTTCAGCAGTGCTTGCTATATACCGACACAATGATTGAAATCTCACAGAATTCTTTGCTCACCTCTGTCACTGTGATACATGGTAGTTGTTCTATGTCTTCTGGGTAGAGAAATGCATGACAGGTGCCACACAATGGTTGTTCAAAACATGGACCATAGAACCCACAACACATACCACATGACTTGAACTGTGTGCATAAAGTAAGAGAAAAACAGACATATTAGTAGATATACAATTGATGTTTGACAAGAAACAATTTGCAGTTAAATTATGGGGTTGTAAGATGTTTTGCAAAAAAGTGAACAAAACACCCAACCGCATGACATCCGACTAATCAGGCATATCTGTATGTAGCAGGGTCCTGAACAACTTGATTACTTGGTTCAGGCTTGGGATGATCTGAATAGAAAGAATAATAAAAACAATAAGCTTTGCATTTGAAATTGAAGATGATTTTTACCATTTTGTCAAATATCCATCAGACATCAGATTATAATGAGTGTGAGCTTATGATCCTACAAGCTTAGTATTTTGGCTCAAGGGCAGCCGCTGCAATCGTTCATTGGATTGAATTCCCATGTCACAACATTTAGAAGACATTAAAGGGACAAAGTCAGCCATTTCTCGTGAATTTTTTTTATGCAAGATACTACTTATATTGTTTGACATGTTGAAAGATACTGAATAAATGGGTGACCATGCATATATTCGTTTCTGTGTGACAATTAGAGCTGCATATGGGTAAACAACAATTAACACCTTAGTCAATGTTGTAAATGCTATTTACATTTCATTTTTTCACTGGTTGATTACCATGTTTTCAAATTTCCCATGCTGTTGGTATATCACAATAATGGAGGCCATTTCACCTTCACAAGACTTAAAACTTACATTTTCTTCAAGTTTTTGTGTACACTGCACTTTCACATAACAAGTATACAGGCTGACAAAATTGCTGCACTGTAACTGCTCCACAATGTAACATCAAATTGGAATTAAGTGTTCAATGGTGTTTTAACTTCGCATATTACAGAATACTTCATAACATTCTTTGAATTATGAATGGAGTTGTGAGTTGTTCACATCTTGATGACGAGCTAAAGGGATGACAAATCCTGAGACCAATCCATGTAAAGCCCAGTCCATGCAGTTGGAATAATTCAAATCGAAATAATGGGCATTGTTTGTACATGGATATGGAGGTAAAGCCTTCCTACCCGGTATCAGGGTACATGGTAACCGGAGAAGTCGGCCAGTTGCGAACTCGGCCAGTGCCGGTGCCGACCAACTCGGCCAGTGGGAGAAGTCGGCCGGGAGAAATCGGCCACTCGCAACAAAGCAATATGATTGCATACGCATTCTCTTCGCAGTTGAATACTTAATCGGCACATGCCAGTTTTAACTTTTTACTACCATAGTTTTTGTTATTTTGTCGGTTTAATACTACAAGGAACATTCAGAAAACAATGCAAAGAGGTCCCACGTCCACCCTGCAAAACATGTACGGTCTTCCTCAGTGTTTCTGAAGATCGCTCGTATTAAAGGTCAGGCAAACATTATGCCATTTCTTCAGTAAAATTTAGATCGCTTTCGCATTTAACTTTGGTTGGACTTCAAGAAAAGAAAGACTCTTATAGATCATATATTCTAATTGGGTGCATACTGTACCGGTCGAGTTCTGCCATCTATACTCATTGCCATCTACACTCCGTTTGACCTTTGACACATACACTGGCACATCACTCAATTGTTATGCAAATAAAATATCGCATTCAATCTATACTCTGCCCTTGACACGGCTCAGGAAAATCGGGAGGAAACATCTTTTACAAGTTGAATTTACGATGAACGGGCTGACTTGCCCAAGCAGAACCATGACAACGACTCAACAAAGCGAGGGCTAGTATAGTCTATGGCCAGAAGAAATGGTTGCAGGGAGTAAAGATGGCAATGGGTGGAGTATAGATGGCAGGAGTATAGATGGCAAGTGCACTTGCCATCCATACTCCATCACTATTTATACTCCAATGCTATCTATACTCCATCGCTATCTATACTCCATTGCTATCTATACTTAATTGCTTTCTATACTCCATTGCTTTCTATACTCAATTGCTTTCTATACTCCATTACCATCTATACTCCATTGCTGTTGATACTTTGTTGTCATCCATACTCCATCGCTATCTATACTCCATTGCTATCTATTCTTAATTGCTTTCTATACTCAATTGCTATCGATCTATACTCCATTGCTATTTATATTTTTTAACCTTGACGAGAAAGAAGTTTTGAAAGGTACACAATGAATTCTGAACTGAATTCATTTGCTCTAAGGCCGATTGATTTTAATCATTCACTGTTTGATTCAGAACAATGAAAACTTCACTGAGGTTTATTTCTATAACAAGTAAAACAGATTTCTTTGTTTTAATTTTTATTTAGTCCATCATCCAACGGGCGCTAGCCCATTTACAGGATGAGGTACCCACAACCCTCTACCCCAATGGAGCACTGAGGAGTAAAGTGCCTTGCTCAAGGGCATGAAGATTCAATTTATTTTAGACATTATGTTTGACAGTGACTCAACAAATCAAGGGCTAGTATAGTCTATGGCCAGTAGAAATGGTCGCAGGGAGTAAAGATGGCAATGGATGGAGTATATATGGCAGGAGTATAGATGGCAAGTGTGTTGCCATCTATAGTCCATTGCCATCTATACTCCATTGCCATCTTTACTCCATTGCTATGTCTATTCATTACCATGACAAGAGAGAGGTTTTTGAAGGTACACAATGTATTCTAAACTTAATTCATTTGATCTAAGGCCAATTCATTTAAATCATATACTGTTTTGATTCAGAACAATGAAAACTTCAATGAGGGTGTTTTTTTATAATAAATAAAAAAAACTGAATCATTGACAATTCTGCCAGTCAGCGATTTTAGTAAATGGATAGTTGGCAATTGCTTTCAATAATCAAGATTACAAACTAGAAACAATGCCTTTCAATTCGGGCGTTTTGCAAGAAAAAAATGTTAGAAATGGATCTGAAATATATTAAAGTATTAGTACATTACGGAGACAAATAAAAACAAAAACAAAACAAAACAATGAAAACATGACTGACAACACAAAAACTACCAAACTTCAGAATTTGAGTTCACACAAAAATATCACGGATCAACCAATCGCCAGTATAGCTACAGGACCCCGGCCACTACCCATGCACTGTACACCCTGTGAAGTTTGTACATAGAGATCCAATCTGGAAACTGGTGAGCTTAGGTGTGCACAGTGCAGTGGGTTCTGCAATAAATCAAACATTTTATATCCTTTTGCAATTTCTTTAACATTGGGAAAACGATATTTTTTTCTGTTAATAAAAGTGGAGTACAGATGGCAAGAGAGCATAGATGGCACTTTACACTGCCATCAACACTCACACTGACAGTTATTTGCATAACGATAGAGTGACATGCCAGTGTATGTGTCAAAGGTCAAAGGAGTGTAGATGGCAACGAGTATTACACCGGCCGAGTTCGCCCACTGGCCGACTTCTCCAACTGGCCAAGTTCTCCCACTGGGCGAGCTCGCAACCGTCAGTTTTAAGTTGCAGGTAGAATAAGTCTGTGCCTTTGTAAAAAATACTATAAAAATAGTAGAAAGTGAAAAACCAGCTGAAAGTTAGTTGAGGAGACCTTAACCGCATATCATTTGCATCTCATTTTCGGCTACATGGACTGTGTGCCAAGTTCTCCCACTGGGCGAGCTCGCAACTGGCCGACTTCTCTTGTATTCGGGTACATATTTCATTAAGGTCTATGCTGCCACCAAGTAAAGTCATGATTTTTAATGTAAGCATAAAATACATATGTTTGATACAAAATTATATAATTGCAATGTATGAATGAAATATGAAATAGGAGTATGGCGGTCTTAGTGTAGCTGCAATAATTGTAGCCTTGGTTGTTGGTGGGGATTGGGCTTCTGTCGTGCGGCTCGCTCCTTAAGGCAAGGCGCGAGCCGCACGACAGAAGCCCAATCCCCACCAACCAAGGCTACAATTATTGCATCTAGTCTTAGTGCAACCCCCAAGATAGCTGCAGTACTGTAGCTCGACCGAGGTTTAGCCTGGGTACTTGGGTATTTGATTTTGCCGTCCAATCCAAATACCCTTGCAAATCTCAAGCTAATCTCATGTAAAATGAATTCTCAAAATTGACTCTATAACATAAGACTTTTCATGATTTTTTGATCATCGTTATATGGAGAAGTTTACCTTTTCACAGCCCAAATTTTCGAGATACTCGCCGGTATCAACCATTCTCTGCATGCTCTGAGCAGTGCTGTGGCCTCTATGAGACCAGGGTCATGCCAGGTCAAATTGTTATTCGTAGTCCACAGTTTCGCAGAAAGTTCCATGCCTGAAAATAATGTCAAAGATTATGTGGAAAGGAATTGAGATGGTAAGTATCTTGATAATTTATGAAACGTCTTTTTATTGATTTAGAAATAATATTTTTTAACTTTAAAATCCCTCTGTTTTATTGCTTTTACAAACATTTCACCAATGTAATTTGCATACGATATACTACAAAGTACACGATACCCAGCATTCCTAATCCAATCATGGCGGAAAGTGTGAAAGGAGAGAAAGGTGACAGCCTAAAAATTGCACAGGTTTGTATGTTACAGTGTGGCATACCGTTTGTCTTTCATTCTATGTATGAACTTCAATTTGGCCCCGTTATATTACAGTATTTGGTTGTAAATTGAGCGTAGATAGACTTGCAAACACATACAATGCTGAGTGAACATGTCCTGTTGTTGTTTTGCTTACGATATAAACAAAATGTACACATCTCCATGTCAGAAAGACTTCACGGTGGTATGGATATCCCCTATATAGAATACAGAATATCGGAATTCAATTTTTGGAGGGGACATACTAGGTCAGTTCTTTGTTCTATGGCAACATGGCGCACATTGACCAGAATTGCATGGAATGTGACAAAATTACATCGAATGTGGCCGGGGGTGGGGGGGGGGGAGGGGGTGGCACCTGTGGTGAAGTTAAAGTCTTTGTTCACCATTTGTCAATCAAGTAGATGATTCTCATTGAAAATGTGACCAGTACTCAGTCGTAGGTACTGCTATAATAATTTCATTACGCTTTGTCGCATTTGGCCGAGTGGTCAAAGTTTTAGACTCACAAAATCCAAAAAGGCATTGCCTTTGCTGTTGGCTCGAATCCCACCAGTGTCGAATTTTGTCCTGTATGTCTCAGACGTACATGCCAGACTGTGGCATTGTGAATTTGATTAAATGTCACAGGCACATTTACTATTGAAAATAGCCCGTTCATTTAATATTTTGCAAAATTTTTCGGCATTACGTGCTAGTTACAAAGTTGTTGACACAATTTATTGCAATTAGGCAATACAGTATATCAAAGCTAGCAGCTCTGATGACAAAAAAACCTTGACAAGTCTGATGAAAGTGCAGAGTTAATGGCACATGTATGTGTATAATCATGGCCCCTCCACCATACATACCGTGTCCATGGTTCTGCATAGTTAGATTTAAAAAATTCCCCACATATCATCAACCCTGTGGATGTTTAGTGCATGATGTGTCAGTATGTTGTACCAGATGATAGTACCTTTCAAGGTTCCCTAGTCAAAGTAGTCAGTTTACTTGGGTGCCCGCTGCACATCAATGCAATCATACTATGTTAATAACATAGTATGATTGCATGTGTAGCGTATAATAGAAATTATGCCCTGGTTCCCAAACCAAGAGTACCTATGTTCTCAAACCTTTGCAAAAAACAGTGTGTGTACAGATAAAAGTTATAGAATATGGATATCCTTTGTAAACTATTTCCAGTTACAGTATTGACTGTTTTTGTCTTGTCATTGAATTCAGATATACATATGTTTTATTCAAGTGTCGAGCAGTTTATTTGGTTTGAGTCTATGATACCTGTATTATGTCATTTTGTATATTGACAGTTATCTGTGAAGAGCCACAGCCATTATTGATTTTGGGCAATTTAACGGCAGATGAGATAATCCCATGATAACTTCACCCAGACTCTATATCCGACTGTTCCGCACCAATTGTCTGTTCAATGAAATGATATTTGTCATTTCAGGATGCAGTTGATAAACTGTATGATTACCGAGATCATTATTTTGAGAGAAACGACCTCAACAGGGCAATACACAAAACGGAGGATGTTTCCAAAGAGATGGAAAAAACATTGTCATTGCTGAATAAGTTGCAAGGTACAGATATTATCATTTTAACCGTTTTCCAATAGGATTGTCAGCTGCAATACAGCTGGGTTATTTTTGAACAGGTATTAAGACAAAACCTACTTTCATTGACTATGCATGTGTCATATACCAGAATGTACTTTTCGATAGTTTGGCATTTTGAGAGTGTAAAAATCCACCAAAACATAGCATGTGTTACAAGAACTGGCTGCCTGTCGTATGTTTACTTGACTGAATTGAACTGACGTGGCAGGATAGTGGTCCCTGAATGCCAGCTTCTGGGTACCCTGAAAATCATTGCAATATCCAATGACTTAACATGATGAGAGTTAATATTATGGAGCATGCAAAATACAAAGGTTGCGTATTTAGTTGATAAAGCTGATATTTTCTGAACAAAATGAATTGAATCTGTCGCAATTATGTGATCTTTGATGTCATGAAGAAACGCTGAACAAAGGAGCATGCAAGCAATGTATTGAAATACTATATGTTGCCTTCTGAAAGCCAAAGCAATTGAAAATATTGTCAACTGTCATGCGATTTTATCAATATCAGTTGTATAATATTTCAAGACGCAAAACATGTGACATTTTGTTTTATCTTTCTGGTACAGAGGAAGTTCAGAATAAGGCGTTGTATCTAATGCTTCAAGGTAAAACTTTAAACGTTCTACCAAGGTATGAAGCCGGTGCATTCGATGCCTTGTCCAGAGCTGTGAAACTTGATCCAAAGCTGGTGGAAGCATGGAATCAACTTGGGGAATGCTACTGGAAAAACAAGGATGTTGATGCTGCCAGGAATTGCTTCACTGGAGCTCTCAACCATGTAAGTGATCTTCATGAATTTGTTAAATAAAATCACAAAATACTCTTTATACAGATGATAGACAATATTTAACTTTGATTTTAGTATCTTGATTTCAAGTGCAGAGCTGGTGACTCTCAGTGCATGATACGAAGACATCCAAACAAATATGTTGTGTATAAACTTCATAAGAAGAAAACTGTTGTTGGTTGAATAGTATGCAGTATGTACCTTGAAAATGAAAGACTTTAACTTTTGCTCAAACTTTTCTCAAGGCATCTTTCAACCATTCTCTTTCAAAATCATGAATAAAGTTCAGGGGTCACCGTGCAAATTTTGGTACTAGAGAAACAAATTACCCAATATTTACCCATATTTGAAATTCAAAATGGCTGCCATTCCAGTGTTAACTCTATGGAGAAAAATATAATTTTCGATTTTTGACAACCTAAGATGGTGAAAATTTTTCTTACTCAAAGAGCTTTAAACTGAGCCATCACAAGTGGTAGATCAGAAAAGAATTGTAAAATTTGAGAATCCAATATCTGTCCCCGAGGCACATTCTACTTCTGAATCAATTGAATGAATTTTTTCAGAGAAATTAGTGTGAACATCAGAAATATACTGTAAGGCCTCATGAGTTCTGTGTTTTATATCACCCTGGCTTCAATCCTTCTCTTGCAGTCCAAAAATAAAGTGTCCTTGCGAAATTTGTCCATGGTGCTCAGGCAGATTGGGTCTGATCCAACGGAAAAAATCAAACACATTCAAGAGAGTGTAGAGATCGCTAAAGAAGCTGTTCAGATGGACATTTCTGATGGAACATCATGGTGTATGTAAACTGGCATGCCACACTTAACTTTACACCTTTTACTTTTGCTACTCCCTTTCATACCTATTTGTACACCTTCATATTTTTTATATTATACTACTTTTTCTTTTAGTATCCAAAGTGTTATAACATTCAATAATAATTATCCCAATTTTCATAGGGAATATAAATTTCCAGTCTTTGAAAAATGATGGATAACTCCCTTTCTTTACCTATGGGAACAATACATAATAACAGTACAAAACAAAACACTTAGAATGACAATACGCATTTGATAGATTGATAGATAATTGCTAAAAAAATAGAGAAGAGAAATTCACATTCAATTTTTTCTGAGCGGAATAGTCTTCATGAACCACCTGACAGATTTTTGATTTCCCTGTCTTTACAGTCATCCTTGGAAATGCCTATTTATCATTCTTCTTTGCCTCGGGTCAAAACCCACAGATACTCAGACAGTGTTTGAGAGCATACACTCAAGCCGTAAGTACACGTATGAAGTACCTGAAGGTTCTGATGAACACTGAAGTGGACGTGTTGTAAAGTATCAAATAGCATGTAGAAATTTTGAAGTGTTACACAGCCAGTAGAAATATAAGGAAGAGACAACCACAGAAAAGCAAAGACTAAATTGTAGAAAGAGAAGTTGTTTTAGTTATTGAATGTTGTACCGGTACATGAAATGTTATTTGATTGTCTGAAAAATTGAACGCTATTGACGACTTTACAATCAACATTGTAGGGTTAGAATTGTAGAGACAAAAGGGACATATTTATTTCAGATTGTTTACATGGCTCGTATTTTATTTGCACTAAAAGATACATGTTTATTATATGTTTAGCCCTTTAAGAGCCAAAGTCAATTTTTGTCCCCGTCATAAAATATCATGCAGACAATTTTTATCCAAGATTTCCCCCAACTTTTGATCAAAAACTGTAGGCAGTGAAAAGTGATATCCATTTGGTCCAAAATTATCAAAAAATTACAGAAAAAATTATAAAAAATGAGTAAAATGTTGTTCTAAAATTTTGATGTGAAAAATTACAGTGCTCAAAGGGTTAAATAACATGTATAGTGTTTTTGTAGCAGAGACAAAAGGGACGCATTTATTTCAGATTGTTTACATGATTCATATTTTATTACCACTAAAAGATACATGTTTATTAAATATTTAAATAAGTGATGAACATGTGAAGTGTTTTTGTAGCAGAGACAAAAGGGACGCATTTATTTCAGATTGTTTACATGACTTGTAATTTCTTGACAGTAAAATATATGTTTATTGTATGTTTTTAATAATTTAGACAAATATGGTCATGATATTTTAGACAAGTTTTATGTCATCTTTGTCCTTGAATATCTCTTGAAGCGAGGTGATACACACTTTTATTTTTTTCCACTAATATCTCTTGACTGCGATAATATTCTGTTGACTGCTTAATCGCACGTGAAATTAAACCCAAATAATGTGTGGAAACCTGACTCTTTGTTTTTAGGAGAGGGACAGTGTGGCCAACTGCAATCCAGATTTACATTACAACAGATCTATAGTGAGTATTCACAACATGCGGTTTATAAATCTGTGCTTGCTGTCAGTTCTGTTCTTTTTATTCTGTAATCTTTGAAAAGAATGGAGCAGCTGCATCTTGATGAGAACTGTGTGTTTTGCTGCGGTCATGAACATGTAGCTCTAGTTTAAAAGCACCCAATCAATGCAAATTTGCATATGTCCATATATGGTAAAAGAGAATTCAGTCATGTTAAATCACAAATATCATGAAGAGCTCTCTATTGCACCACATGACCATGCCAGCTTAAAAATTCTATTTGATGATTCTACTAGTATGGAACAAAAAAGTGTTCTTCAAGCTCAATACGCTGAAAAGACCCTATGATGGCGGTGCAAATGCAACCAATGCGTAAAAAGCGAGGATGGAAATACACATATTTGTGTGTGGTTTGTTTGTCATATAGTCTGGATTTAAACTCATTGAGGCTATTCTTACCTATCAAAAATGCAGCCATCTTTCCTGATAAATTTTGCACCTTTGAGTGTTACTAATTTGTAGGAAAGAAAAGGTCTATCATAGATAATATATTCATGATCCAGATGTAATTTCAATAGCACACACTGAGACTGGACACACCATTGAGATGCTGTATTTTACCCAATATCCTGCCAGGTTCATATTTTACATCAGTTCAAGTTGATTGAAACCAGTGAGGTATAACATGTGACATACGTAGCATTTTAACTCGGACTTGATCATTTGAAAGCCTCTGAAAACAGGTAAACTGTAAATGTGACTTTTATAGACTAAACCTGCTATAACATACCATGCCAAGTAGGTGGATATGCTACATAGGATTTGACTCCATACCACTTTTTACTGACTTAGCAGATGGGAGATGTGATAGGCTGGGCAGGCAGATGGCTAAAAGAAATCTTTTGAAGTTAACTTGTGCTTTAGCTAACTGCCATGCTATATTAGGGCAGGCAAGCCAGATCCGTTGTTGTAACACACGTTTGACTGTCAACAAAATTGCCATACAAATCTCTCCTTGGCTTACAATTTATACGTGGTGTAAACCCCTCCACAAAGAAGTTTTGGTACAGCCGTACCTTCTCAATGGGAATGTTGTATCCACACTCAGCAAAGCGGGTGTTAAATTTAGAAACCATTTCCTGCATTCAGATATGGTACTTGACAAGATTTTGTTTCTGACCACAGGCATACAAATACCAGGAAGAATATCAGCTGGCCCTGATTGGCTTTTCCAGGGCCTGTGCATTAGAACCCACTTGGCATGAACCACAGGACAAACTCAAACAGCTGGTAGATTACTTATCAAAGGTCACAGATCTTGTAGACCACAAGGTAAGTCTTTTTCTCGTTTTTTCATACAAAACTTTACCATTCTTGTTTAAAATGCCATGATTTATAACGTATCAGTAAGTCACAGTCCCTCCACAAATCCTTTTTTAGCTACTGTAGACTATAGTCTGTAAAGGCGATTTGGATGGGTTTCCGGTCAGCTTCCGGCATCTGTCTGTCTGTCTGTATGTATGTATGTATGTATGTATGTCTGTATGTATGTATGTATATCTGTCTGTCTGTCTGTATGTATGTATGTATGTATGTACATGTATTTACATACATACATATGTACGTTTGTGAGGAAGTTCGTCCACTCAAATATTCTGAGAAACGCAGTACCTACAGACTTGTATTTGATGTGTAGATGCAACGTGTGTTTTTCCATTTTTTGATGTTGTTGAAAATATGCAAATTATCAAAAAAAAAATTGGTAGCGAATCTTTTTCTTCATAACATCAGACAGCTTTGATATTTGGAATACAAGTCCTAAGGGATTACCTAACTCAGATTTGTTCAAACTATGATGAAATATGCAAGTTTGTATTTTTGGTCAAAAAATCTGTAAAACATCTTCTTCAAAATCGCTCGTCAGACAGCTTTGATATTTGGTACACTGGTCCGCAGGGATGACCTTATTGAAATTTGTCCAATTTGTCCAAATTAAGTTCCAATCATTGTGTTACACACAGTTGTCAGGTCATTAATTTATTTAGTAAATCATCACAACATTGAAGCCGGCTGAGTGCAACTCATACATAAGTATGAGCAATACTGAACAATTCTTTTGCCATAAGAATATTGTCAAAGGACCTCTGCATTCACTATATCTGGTATTATGCTATGTACGTCTTCAATACCATCCATGTTTATAGTAGCTACAGGGCAATTGACTCTATTTTTAAATTATCATTTTTGTGTAGAACACTCAGTGCTCAGTATCTTTGGCTTAGGTTTGACATTGCCAACCACTTCAGTCATACTTAATGTGCCAAGATTTTACATGAATTCTAGTCTTGAATTCAAAGATTACACTTTTTTACTTTACCAAACATGAAAACAGTGTAAGTTTGGTCTGTCAGGGAAGGCTGTCCTCATGCATGTATGAACACAAGATTCCAGGACCTGGGGATTCACTTTCACAAGTTGAAGAAGTAGGTTAGCGAGCTGCATATCATCCAGTATTCTGCTATGAAAAATATGCTGAGTGATACTGTCCTAGGAACTTGTAATCTCTACTTGAACAGTAAAAGATTGGGTCTGTCAGACAGCACTCATTAAGTGTTGTCAGCTACGTGTATGGATACACTAGCACTGTGTGGCCTTGGGGCCTGAGTGAAGCATTGCACATATTTCATTCCAACCATCTGTCATGACATTTTTTAGTCCAGGTTGTGTTCATTCAACCATGAGTATGGTTGAAGAATGGGTAATTGAATTTTGTCAACTGATTTTTAGCATCACAGTTCTAAATTTTCATTCAAAATGTTTTATCAGACATTTAGCATTTCTATATGCATGATTGATAAAAATGATACTGTAGTCACTAACAGTCCTTCTGTGTCAACAGCACTACGCCCAGAAATTCTACCCATCCTATCTAGGCATAGACCAATTGCTCTTGTAGTACCCAGTACGTTACTTATTGGTGTGATTGAATGAGTGAGAAATCCCTGCGTATGTATTTTTAAAGCCTAAGACTACGGTATAAGAATATACACAAGGCCTACATGACAGACGATTTCCAAACCCCTTTAAAATCAATATTGTACCCCATCGCTTAACAAAGTTCTACCACATACAGTATATGTATCTGGCAGAAACTGAAATTGTGTGAAACTTGCAAACGTACACATCGGAGGTACACCGGACAACTATTTGTGGAATTTTTTACAAATCTTACTGTAATTCTACAGATGCAATCTCCTGTTGCCATTGATAGAATCTTTAACTACTCCATACCTTGAACATGAAAAGGTAACAGGAAACACTCATAGACATGGTGCGGGAAGTGAAAAAACAAAATTGATCATGTGTGTGGTGTTTCAGATTTCCTGCCAAATCCTTATCAAATCTTTCTTCAAACAATGACAATGTCAATTTTGGGCCCTATAGCATGTTTTTTAAGTATAGAAACACAGTGATTCTTTATTGATGGTTTCATACTCAGTATTTCAAAAGGAAAGTGAGGCTAATTCTTGTCGTCCATGGACAAGCTGAGGTTGCCTTAGCTTGTCACTGGTGCAAAGTTATTCCATAGTAAACAACCTGTAGCAGTGTGGCCTACATCTACTCCCTGGCTACTTTTATGTACAAATCAAGGAAGACGAATCAATCCTGTATCATGTCTGTTCCATCCACTTCCCACTCATTTACTGTAGATTCTAAATGCCTGCACTATCCCCCTGCTCTCCACTTCATTACACTCCATATCATTTTACAAGTACAATCTTCCATATCCACAACAGGGCAGAGTAAAATCCAAGCGGTTACAAGGGATGATTAAGGCCATTGGTGATAAAGATCTAGGGCCGTATGGTGGTGGCTCCTACACAAGTCATAAAGGAGATACAGTCAAACTCGACCACATCCCTCTGTCTCGGCTGGCTATTGGTTTAAATGGAGAGAAAGTTGTACTCGGCAAAGTTGTCTGTAGTGTTGCCATTGAAGATCCCATACCTTTGTAAGTTCATATGTGTATTAAAATCAAATTTAGATGGATAAAACCTTGTTTTCTGTGATTGCAAAATTTTTAAAACTATCTACTGTTGATTGACCAATCAGAGTGCTCAATTCAGGGTGTTTTATTTACTCATAAAACCTTGGTCAGCAAATTCAAGAAACGAATGATAGCGCCGTAGTAAAGTACTGTCCAATCAAAAGTGAACATGTCATATTCTGTAGACATCTGGTACGTTTTAATATTCAAATTTGGTAACAGCGGAAAAACAGCTGCAACACAAAATCTGCTGTGCCTAGGGCATTTATATAATGTGCCCTAGGGCATTTATAGGATGTTCCATTACATTGGAAGGCTATTCACAAATTAAAGTTTTAATTCATATCCTAAACATGTTACATTGACAAAGGGGATGGTTGACGTAAACACATTGAAAACGAAAATATATCAGTTAGGGGCGATAGTTTTTAAGTCGGATAAAACCCTCGAACTCGGGCTCTTCTGGTATATAAAGTCCAACCTACGATAAAATGTCTCGGCCTGCGGCCTCGACATTTTATCGGTGGGTTGGACTTTATATACCAGAAGAGCCCTCGTACTCGGCTTTATCCTATACTTAAACTTCAGTTTTGTTTTCCATGGAGCATGTTACAACAATGTTTTGCAATGGCTATCCTATTCTTCCTGGTTGGATGATCGAGATACAAGCTACAAAATCCCCTGTGTAGGATGCACCTTGGGGACAGATATTTAGACTCAAACATTTACAAAATGTTTTTGGTCTACCACTTGTGGGGAGTTCATTTTGAAGCTCGTTGATTTAATAAAGATTTCATCAGCGTAGTTTTATGAAAATCAGGGTATGAAATAACAAGATATGAAGGGCCAATATTTGAAGGTATTACAGTGTGTACAGCGTGAGACTTTGAGAAAGGGAGAAATATAAACAAAATATCTCTGAATTTAAACAGCAAATCAGTCCACAGATGAAGCATAGTCCTTTCAAGTGTTTTTGTTGTTGAGGTCTGAGGACATGTAGACTAAGCATTTTCAAAGACGATGTTTCATTCATTCAGTGTTTCACTTCTGGGTGTGTCTCTCTGTTCTAGTACGTTTGCCATGGTAGATGCGGAAGGGACATGCTTTGCAGTGACAGTGTATAACATTGCACCAGGCTATGGTGTGATCATTGGAGACACAGTGGCAATACCAGAACCCTATGCACAACTAAATCAAGTGGAACACGACGGAAAGGTCAGACAAACAATTGTTTTTTATTTCAGTGTTGTTGTAAATATAGTGTTATTTATGTCGTCACTAAAATGAGGATTTCAATTGGTTTTGAAACATTCATTGACACTGCCCAATGTGCAAGATTACCATTTCTCTGTGTAAGTTTGGCAGTGATCTTTCAAAGAAGTCTTGTGCAAATGATTATTCCAAAAACAGATATCGTGTTGTGGCTGATAGTGGATGCTAAATACATGCCTTCTGTATGCATCACTTATCATTGACTTGAAATAGTGTTGATTCTTAACAACAAGACATAGACAGTTTGTTGTGTCCATTTCCAGCTGACCACATTATACTTTCACAGACAGAAAATGGAAGATATTTGGTAAAATACACAACTTTTCAACTGTACGACGGATGTTATGGTGAACAAGTTCAATGATCTGATTTCAGAATGGAATTGCATTGGTACTACTTCATGCTCGGAAATTTTTCACAGTGTATAAATGAAATGATACAGTAATAACTAAACGTAGTTACTCTTAGTAGGAAGTGATGCAGGTGTTGTGTCCATACCATCACGATATTTACATTACGATATTGAAAACAAGTGTGGTATGTTCTGTTTGTGTTTCCCAGACGTATAAATTTTACAGCTTGAGGGTGGAGACTCCCATGATGATGGTGGTGAATGGTAAGAAGCTTGGAGTTGATAAGCAAGCGCCATCAGTTCTCTCAGTCAGTGCCAAGAGTGAATAAAGTGAATGGTGGTGTATATCGTCCCAGACATTCACAAACTACATGAAACGTGTTCTGGAAATACCAGGAAAATGAGCCAGGAAGCGCTATTCATTCTTATGCAAAGTTCTGCCAGTGTCGCTACTTCAAGTATCGTAAAAAACTTTATGGCATATCTCTTGTGTAGAAAAAGTCCCCTGTAGATGACTGTTCTTGGTGGGAGGTTTGATCGCTGATCTTCTGGATTTTGCTGGGGAAAGATTTAAGTTACTGTTTTGAAGCAAAGCATCTAAGCACGAAATGACCACATGTGAAGAGAGATTGTCTGGGTTTGTGAGGAGATATCACCCTAAAAGTCGTACAGAAGTATGCCTTGGGGACATATCTTGAGAAATATCAGTGTTGTCAAAACTTTTGTGCCATTCTTTTTTGTTGTTTGAGAAGAAAGCATTATCAATTTGAAAATGTCCAAGTGATGCCTACTTTGATTGAGTGATGCACCTATCTCATAATGTGACAATTCAGATTGTCGGGACAAGGCTGAAAAAAAAGAGTATAGTTGCATGCCTACTGAGAAGTCGCCAAGAAACAGGATTTATTGTCCACAGAATATTTTGAGTTTTTACTGCAGACAAATGGAAAAACTTGTATGTGTCATAAAACAAAGACAGTTCAAAGGGCATCTGCCACTTTTATTCTTTAAGCTGTAAGTTTGGATTTCACCTGTGTGAATTGTGCCTTTTTAATTTTTAGACAAACTGTACAGTGAACTCTTTGTAAATTTTGGATTTGTAAAGTATTATTAATTTGGTCACAAGTCTTTCCTGTTTGATATCGTGCAGATTTTTGTTTTTGCACATCAAAAGGTGGCGGGTTTTACCTGTTTCCCCCATTTTCAGGTCTGGAGGTCCAACTTTGCCACAGAAAACAACAGGGTTTGGCCAAACCTTGGTGGTGAAAGGGGGTTGTAGTTTAGTCCATGTGTTGAAATTTAACCATTTGTTTTAGACAAATTTTTTAATCACCACACTTTTAGCAAAAATGGCAGTTAAACTGTGTAATTATTTGTATCACAGACCAGACATTTGAGGAAAAGAGTAGAGTTTACCGTGCCGCTCTTTTTTCTTATCAAAAGGCACATAAGGCTTGAATCAGCTGAGACTGATATACGGTATGCAATGCTTTACTAAACTTTGTGTGAACTTTGATATGTATCCCATGCCACTATTTTGTCAAGAATCAACTGCAAGAGTTTGGAAGCAGATTGTCAAACGTTAAATTGTTAATGCACAAACTGTAGAAATGATTGAAGAAATCATAAAGTGATACGAGTGAAGCAGAGAATTAACTTCAGTTTGAAGCAGTAATGGTGGATTCATACAAAACACCAAAAAAAGGTTGTGTTCAGGTTGTGGAAATGGCTATTCGCAATTTTTACCCTATGGGAGGGCAACTGACAGTCCGGTTGCCATGGCATTTTATGTGAGACATCCAGAACATGTAAAGCGTTTACCTATATACATATTCAGAGGGTCAAGTCTTAATATTGCTGTACATGTATGTCCTAAATCTAACTACTGACATGTATATCCTATACATTGGCAGAAAGGGATTTTAATCTTCTGGTTAACAGGAATTAAGTAACCCTGGAATATTTGTGTTGATACAAATCCTGCTGTTGATACTCATGCATGGTATCGATCAAAACGTGAAATTCTCTACTTTTCAAACTTGTAAATTTTGTACGAGATCTTTTTTTGTGTACATCTTTTTTATGAGTGCCTATTTATTAAAAGATGTTTATGACATTCAGTCTGTTTTTTTCTTGTCTCCCCCTCCACCAGTCCATACATGTATTTCATAACAATACCAGTTGAATGAGTTTGAAAGTGTTTTTATTTGCAAGTTATTAACTGAATCTGTATTACAAGATCTGCTGCAAGTATTTTCATAATTGCTCGTGCCTTTGTAACTCAAATTCATAAATAATGTTCAAAATGTTCAGTATTCCACCTGTTCACACAGCAGCAGTGAACAAGTATACACTAAATGGGTTACCGAAAAAAAAAATCACCATTTTTAGCCTACTCATCACAGACACAGTAACAATTTTTAGGTGACCTAATGTTTGGTGGACTATTCCAGACCAAACACGAACATTCATGATCTTTCTTAAAACAGGGTTTTGCTGGGAACAATGTGGGTATTGTATAGTTTAGGATACTTGTAAAAGGAGAACTACCGGTATACACATGTAGAAATTGCATCCAATGGAAGTTTGAACATTACAGAAAATGAAGTCTTGTCATAGCTGTTTCATATTCCTGGTCTTTCTCTCAATTAGTTGATCAAATTATCATACAAAGACAGAGTTTGGCATTCTGTGAAGAATAAAATAAAAAATCAAGTCTTCCCAAAAATGTGATGGATGGTTGCAGTCTAAAGATCTTAATGCTCCCACTGAGCCAGCATGCATTGTAACTTTCCATATGCGTGCATGGATACCTATTGACAGCACAATGTATGTCACGCAGTGCAATGCTTTGTCCAATAAAAAGTGTCTCCAGTTTTGCTTGAAAAAAATAACAAATACATAAATTTAAAAAATACTAGTTTATTTACATCACCATATAGCCTCATGTTGAAAGAGGCATAAAAACATACTGCATGAGAGACTTTCAATTATATTCAACATGCAGCAATCCTGTCTGGCTTTTTGAATGTAATGTTTCTACACTTTGTACAATTTTACTGAGCACTCAGCAGTCACTTTTATTAGTCAATCTCAGACCATGACAGGTAACAGAATCCGTATGACGACCGGCCAGTTAGTTCAAGTTTCTCAACGCAAACAGATGACAGTGTGAAAATCATTTTGCCTTCTTTCTGACAGGTTTCGCTGCTTGGGTTGACATCTGCTGTCCGGCGGGTCTCGCTTGTGTTGGGTCGTAGTAAAATGTCTGTGGTACTGGTCCCGTGCCAGCGTCTTGGTACTTCCTGGCCAAGGATTTTTCACGCTCCTCTACTTCATACGCTGACTGTGCATTCTGCCATCCTGTGTTAAGATCAAATTCAAATGATCAGAAATGGAGTTTACTGTTGGTAAAATAAAAAGAAATCTCCACACAGAGATTGTAGCACAGCATGGATAATTCTAACCTAGCTAGACTAGACAGAGTGTCGCTAAATCATAGACTCTGCGCCTCCGCTTATCTCTGCTGCAGGCGACGTTTTACACCCACTTTTTGAGTGTTGCACGTTTTCTATATTACACCTTTACCATCTTTTTCGTATTTAATATTTTGAATAAAAAAAATTAGGTAAATTGGTCAGAATACCTAACTAGGTTATAATTATCCACAAAGTGCTAAAATCTCTGTGCAGAGATTGCTAAAATTTAAGAGAGACAGAGCCATGAAAAGATTTGCTAGCCCATTATATAAGAGAGACAGAGCCAGGGGTAGCGCTAGGATTTCAAAGTTATTAGCCACAGATTCCTTGCGTGGCGAATTGGTTATACATCTTGTTAGCCACACACAACTTTCTTTAGCCACACAAAACTTTTGTACAATAAAATCAGAACAAAAATATTTAAAGGTCTCATCTTGTTTGAAGTGCCATAGACTTCACATGCAATCCACCCCTACCCCCCCCCCCCCCCCCCCCCCCCCCCCCCCCCCCCCCCCCCCCCCCCCCCCCCCCCCCCTTCTCAGACAAGGACTTTTTGAACGCAACTGCTAGTTACACTTCTTTAAAAAGACTGGTGCAGTTCATTTTCTGTGATGTGATAAGGAATCCTAGCAACCCATATGATTGAATTAGTACAACCAATAGAGGTAAACTATTGTGCAACACATACACACAAATACAGGGCTTCCTTTCCCCTTCGTTTGAACTGCAAGTATAATAGAATGAAGAGCTGAAGACAAAAACAGTTAACTTATTTTGTTATTGATTAAATTTGGTGTTTGGACCAACTGACATTAGTTTGATTCACGTACGTACAACATATGCTTTCGATACTTTCCTTGATTTAATCGTGTCTCGTAGTCTACTGTGTTAGCCAATCTGTTTTCAAAGTTGGATCACGTATTTTGACAAGCATACCAAAAGCGGTCTTTAGATAGAAAGAAACCACAAAGTATTGAGATAAAAGTTTCATGCCTGATTTATTTCAGTTCAAAAATACAGTGTTTTCAATTGGCTTCGAACTCACAAAATACGGTTTCTGGTCACCTTGTGGAGATGCAACAGACACATGTCAGACGCGACGCAACGTAGGAAATATGTCACGATGTCAACAGTAACAACACATAAATTTGTAAACAAACTAGGTCGACTGTCATGGCTCTCTCAATACAGGCTGGAAAAGGCAACGATATCAACAGTTTGCATGAGCTTATCGATTGTAGGTCGCTTGAAAATCAACACAATACACTTCAGTTTGACTAAAATCTTACTAATTTCTTCATCATGCACATTGAAAGAAAACCTCAACCACGCGGGGACCATCTGAAGTGTTCAGCGTCACGCAATGATGGCCATGCTGCCATCCAACGCTACGTTCAATCGCAATCAACTTGGCTAGCAAATCGCTCCATTTTTCCATAGAATATTATCAAAAAAGTGGTAAAATCTACCGTTTCTACCACTCAGAGAGCAATAGCTGTACATGATATAATTGTCTTCTGTGTCTTAGTTGCGGAAAAGCTATCATAAGGCATGGGGGTAGAAAGAGAGATCTCCATGCATAAGGTCTCTCGACTCTCGTTGAGTGCACAGCAGCCGACCTGATTAAATATTCACGTAAACCACTGACCCCTTCTTGGAAAGTTCACATAAATTACTGGAACTCTCTATTGTTAGGGTGGATGATGTCATTATTTTAGTCCTTATACGGTACTAAACTGGGTTCAAAGGGTATAGAAAAAGCTTTATGGCTTGCCGAGTTCGGCGATGCGTACCTAAGCTGGACAGAACACATAATACGCAACCACTGTCGGGTATTGTAAACTGATGTGGCACTGAGAGCGAGAGTATAGTCACATTGATTTCATCACCTGATAGTATCGCATCGTCCACCGTGAATTTGACCGGGTCTTTGAGTTTGAGGCCAGTTCGCCACACTTTCATGAGCGTGGCAAACCAAGAAGACATTTTATTCGCCACCCAGCACTTTCTGTCGCATTTTGCGAATGTGGCAAGCGCTAGTGCGACCCCTGAGAGCCATGAAAAGATTTGCTAGCCCATTATCTATCATGTGATATCTCTGCAGTTTGCTGATAAGAAAAGAGAGAGAGATAAAATGCTGTCTATTGTGACATCACTGCAATTGATACTGGCAAAAATGATTATAAATCAAAAGTGCTGTTGAATGAAACAAACTGATCGACTGCTATCTCACCTGATTTGATGGTTTTGATGAGGCCTTCCGACTTCTGTACATCTTCCGGCCTGTGCTTGATGACCTTCGGAATTCCCAGGAATGCTCTCACTTCCGGTATCTTCAGTAAACCTACTTGGCACAGAGTGATGAAGTTTGACGTACACCAGTATGTGAACACTGCCTACCGATGCGAAAAAAAATGAAACAGGCCAGTTACAGTTGTGCAGCGGACCACTTACAACATTTTCCAAAATTGATCCCTTTCTTTACAATTTTTTGTTTCCGCAAAGCTGTGACTTTGTATAAGAGAAGTGTAAATCTTACAACTAACAATAACTACCTTTAGTTTATGGGGGCCTAAAGGGATTTGCCCCAACAACTCACCGTAGGCATTGAGTAGATGAACGGCAGTATTGCAAATGGCAATATCCTCATGGCTGTCTTTACATTCTGTACCTGTGGGTTCTGGACACCTGTCTCTCCTCCAAGCTGAAATCAAAGATACAGATTGGGATGAAATGCCGCATTGCGAATGTGGAGACTGAAGCTTATAGTTTGCATAGCAATTACATAAAAATACCGCAATTATACGGTGTCTCTCAAATTTGATCAGAATTGGTATATACCAGTATGGGTTACCAATGATCAACAATAAGGCCAAAGTAATTAACTTCTTTGTTTTGCATCCCCACCCGCGTAATTTTTAAGGTTTTCATGAAAAACACACACAATGTATTTGAATAGGAAATTTTAGGACATGACCGCTTAGCTTTTCTGAACTAAAATTTTGTTACAATTTTTTATTTGCTGCAATCAAATTATGTTGTGTTAATTTTCTTGTGTGTGTTTTTCAGCCGCTTAGACGCGTACCTTTTCCTATTTAGAGTGGACGCAAAACAAAGAATTTAATTACTTTGGCCTAAACGTTGTTTCTATCTGTTCAGTGGAGGAAAATTCTACGTTGATGTTATGGCAATGATTTCTGCACAGTACAACCAGAAAAACAACAAGAAATATTTAAACCAGAAAAACAAGAATGACAAAAGTAATTAAGGTCTAACTTTAGGTACTGGAGGTCAATTTTAGCAACATGCATAGCAGAAACAAGCCCCTCTTAGTTTAGTATAAACGGTCTTCCCCCATCTACTGTCTATGGTTGCAGCTGGTCTGTTAATATGTAACAGTTCATAAACAATGACAGGAAATGAGTCAAGATCAGTGGAGTTTGCCTGTTTCTCACTGGCATGCCTCCTGCACATTTGCAGGATTTCACTTTTTCTTACCTCATTTGCACATTTTTGACACTGATGTGTTCATTTGAACAAATTCACATCTCAACCCCTGCATCTACCTGTACACCAAATACTGAGATGGTAGCTTTGGCGGTATGGGAGCCTTTGTGTGTGACGGACATACATCCGCACATACCCACAAATATACAGACATACAGACATGCAAATCAGATGCAAATGAACTGATTCAGCTTATACGATAACCTTACATTGGTACACCAAATGTGAGCTAAAAATGTTGCATATCATTCGATACTTGTACTCTGAAAACAATCAGAAACACCTCTGGTAGAATGTGCCTTGGGGACAGAATGGGATATTCAAACTCTCAAATTTGTACGATACCTTATGATCTGATACTCTTGGGGACTCATTTTTAAGCTTATGGAGTAAATTAAGTTTTACTGGCTCATTTTTGTGAAAGTCAAAAACTTGTATATTTTTCCCCACAGAGTTGACACATGGATGGCGGCCGTTTTGAATTTCAGTTGTCAGAAAAATTTGGGTAATTTGTTTCTCTAGTAATGTACCAAATATTGTATGGTGACCCCTGATTTTCATTCTTGATTCTTTAACGGAATGATTTAAAGTTTCCGGAACGTCAGTTTTAGCAAAATTTTAAGTTTTCAAATTCAAGGCACACACTATCTTACGCAGTAAATGAATCATCAAAGACTGGTTCAGTCATCATCATGTTGATGCAATGAATGTTGTCAATTCATATCAATGAGGAGTCGTGACATTGAGCCATATCTGATGAACTTTACAAGTGAAATTTTGATTGTCATTGTTGAAATATGCTCATTGCTGGGAACCTTTACTGATGGCGTGGCCTGTTTTCATCAAACAAAATTCCACTGCACAAATTGTGAATCAAAGCTATGCTTGTGAAATTCAGCTTTTACTGCGATTTGCATGTGTAGAACCAAACCATGATAAATTTTTAATGTCTGTGTCAGACAGTAAGTTAATTATCAACCTTTACAGAAATAGTAAAGGGGTTTAAAGTGTAAACACAGACTATGAATAGGACCGATCGCAAATGACGTCATGTTTTTCTCTCATTTATATGCATAAATAAATATTTCATTTTCCGCATAAACGACGACAATAAAACCTGCTGGTGTTACAATGGCAACTAAAAGTCACACTTATTCGTATGAATTTATGGCTCAGACTACAAGCTGCAACAACACCCACGCACGTAACAACAAAAGTTGTCCGAATTTCAGGCAGCGTTGTCCGAAAGTCATGTGCGTGGAGCTATATTTAGTAACAAACCTGAAATCGCGATCAACGCTATTGTCATTGAGCAGACTACAAGTGCTTGCACCTACCTCAATGGCTGCTAGCATCGTCACACTGGCTAACGCTGGGAGAATGAAGTATGGATCAGCTATGGTCAGATCTCGAAACCAAAACATTCCTCCACTTTGCATGCTGACCACAGGCAGTGAAGCCATTTTTCTCAAGCCGATGAAGAATGAGATGAATATCGGTGCCTGCAAACACCAAAACAAACCAAACATATCATATTATGCCACATGTCTAAAATAAAATGGTGTTATTTGCAAACAGTATCAAGACTTGACATAGTAAAACTATTCCAGTATTCACACGAAATCAAAATGTCAGAATAAGTAACTCTAGTACTTCCATTCTCATAATTGTATCTTCTGTTCAATGTTTATTGGTCTATGAAAGTTTATATTGATATTGACTTTTCTGTCACTTTTTCTAATATTTGTGTAAAATTTCCCCTAAAATAACCGACAAATATCTTCAGTATCTACCTTGTGGGGAAGGTCACATTCACAGGATTCACCCATTTACAAGCTTACCGGTAAATTCCTGTTGACAAGTCTCATGTCATGTGTTTTCTATTTTATCATATAGCATGGCACACACACATCACAGCTCACAAGGAGCAAACAGTGACACTCACCTGAACCACAGGAATGATGAGGTTTTTCAAGGGATTTACTTTGTGAACCTTCATGAAGGCCTGAAGTTCATGACTGGCTTTCATTACTGAAAAGGAAACAAAAAGAGTCAAAATATTGATATGAGGTAACCCAATGACATTTTCAATGTGTAGATGAATGGCATGTAATGGCAATTCAACAGATAAAACAAATATACATGATGTTTTTCATCAAAGGAACTCATCAGTAAGATTCTCGTTTTTTCATGTTTAGTTTTCTCAAGTGCTCGCTCTAGTGAAAAGAGCACATGGACAAATCTTGCAATCGTACATGAGAAACAAGCATACTGTCTAGGAATGTTCATAGGCAAGCAGTCATTACACGAGGGTATGTACTACCTTGGACAATCAAAGACACGTTACCAAGTGGTTACTTTTAGGTTGAACACCTGCCATCTGGTGGAAGATCAGTCCATATAACATGTTGGCTTTTTAGACTTCACACTAGCACTTACTTTCCATTTGGCTTCCACTCTTCCTGGCCTCTGTCATTTTGTTACCCAATCTTTGCATGGTAGGCATCACATTGTTCAGCTTGGCAGAGTTCCTCTGACCCTTGATCACGATGGGAAAGATCAACACCCTGGCTATCAATGTACCTGACAGTGTCAACAAAGAGTAAATCACAATGTTCATTACATTAAGCATGAACTGTGTATGTGATGGGGACCTTGGTAATGTGCAGTAATTCCCCATTGCACCGTATTAGTGTTTTATTACACCACAGTAATGAAATTCTTTGATTTGCATCCATTCAAATTTTTGAACGGTAAGGGGGAAGGGTAGTTCAAAAACACACACACAACATTTTACACTTGCAAGTTTCATATTTACTTGATTGCGTCAATGTAATATGAGTAAACATTCAAGAATCCAAAGAGGAAAATACTTTTTCATCTCAAAAATTTGCATAACAATGTCAAGCTGCATGCATGCAGATATTTGATGTACATTTTGCAAAATTTAAAGAAAGATTTGAAGACAGAAAAGCTAGCAGTAAATTCCTATTCAAATACATGTACGGTCTTTTTCATGAGAACCTCCAAAAACCTCTGTGCGGGGATGAAAAATAAAGATTTTAATCACTGTGTCTTTATTTTCAAACAGATTCCAATACTTCCTGCAGATACAAGTCGCTATAGAAACAGGCGATAATGACAAAAAACTCTGCCTTTCATTCAAGGATGTGTTTCTGTCATCATTGATCTGTAAACTCTTTTGTCAGTCTTCCATATCAGAAATTTATAGACAATCATTTTTATGCCTGAAGTTTAAATTGTTCATAAAATTACACAGTTACATGTAATCACTCTTAAACACCATAATAGCTCAGCTTACAATTAGTGTTTTATACAGTTCTGCATGTATTTGTACATTACTGGGGATTGGAGTTTTGGTCATTAAGCAGAACAAAATTGCCTGAACCTATTGAATATAGGAAATGATCTCTTTTGCAGAATACTGCGACAGCTAACAAGAGTTGACAATGGCATCTAATTATGTCATATGTGCGAGTCTTTCATCTTCCTGATTAGCACTGGGTAACAAGAATATGATACTATCATAATCAAATGCTACTTACTGGATGTACATAATTATGTACTGTGTCACAAAATATGATGAGGAGTACTGTGACGAATACTTCACATTGCAACTTTTTTTCTTAGCCTACCATTGACATCAAATGTGCACAAAATACATTCTACTGAAGTAAAAATAAAATACGAGAAAAAGAAAACATTTTTCTCACCCAAAGCAATTGCACCCCACCACGGCAGACCCACATCCATGTGTAAAAACTCCAATGCATTCTGTATGAGTCCGACAGGCGTCATTGCACCAAGGCCCAACTCTGAGAAGGGTACCTCTGTGACTTGCTGTACAACATCTGCTGCTTCAACTGATGGTATTACAGCCGACGGATCTATCGGTGAAATCTTGGTTAGGGAGGATAAAAATTAACACTGATGAAATTATGCTGTTGGCAGTGCAATACATGACTCTGCAGGATCAATGAATCAAATATTGTGATATCATCTGATGTGGAGGTATTAATTTATACATTAAGATTACAATGCTGGCCTTATTTCTGGGAACAATGTGTACTGCCCATATAATATTTTGTGTCGTATTCTACTGTATACTGTGGATTATTTATTTTAGCTGAAAACAGATTTTCAATATTTCACTGTGATTTTATTTTCACTTTGTCTAGTCTGACTACATGCAAAGTATGGACAATTTTAGTGGAAAACAGCGAAAATAAATTCCCAGTGAAAATAAAGTATTTCACAGTATTGTAGATATGGTTTCAATGAGCTCAGAAATCTCAAGTCTAACAACACATTGACACATACTATATGGTGAATAAATTTATTTTGCCATTTGGTTGTCACTGATATACCAGCTTTAAATCATGCCATGTAAGTTTGCTGAGAATCGTTATGGAACAAAATAACATTACTGATGAAACGGTCCAATCATCATCTCACAACTCAAAGCAGTCAACAAAATGCTGTAAAATATCAAGACATTTTTGAAAATGTAAATTTATTATTCAGGATTTTTTTTACGTATGAAGTAGTGAAAATTGTCTTTCTTTTTGGTAGAAACCATGAGATCTCAGTACTTGATCATAACCATCACAAGCAGAATGAAGCAAGCTTAAAGTCGTAAATGGCTTGCCTTCAGTTCAAGTTTCTCATCATTGATCTCATGGTAACCACTCATTTCACATCCATTGGTAATCAAAAACAAACGTGTGAAGAAACCATTCAGGACTATCACCAGTGTTTCCGCTGCCCGCTCGCCAAATCGCAAATGCGAGAAAAAAGTAGCGTTTGGCGAGAAGATTTTGGCAAAAGTTAGCCAAACTTGCGAATCGAAAATTGCACTATGACGTCATCACTTTGTCCGCGCGCACATGTCCTGCATTCAATTTGAGATGTAATGCTTTATCTCTGTACATCCCCGACCTTATGCGTCAGGAGATCCTATTTGTAACACATACAGTATGAATAAAATTGTAACAAAACAACTCACAAATCAATAGTACCGCATGTATATCATGACTAGTTGACTAAAATGTTGCTAAGTTTTGGGTTTGACTACGCGCAATGTGTGCCTACAGATAACTCCGTGCAGTGACAGCCATGTCATCGTCAACACTGAATTGAATTGAAGGATCGTAGTGACGGTGAAACTAAGCAAAACGGCAAACTTTCCTTTTTGACTTTGGCTGCTCCACCAATATGGGGGGAACCACCCCTACAACACACATTCTAAGTGCAAGTAAAGCTATGAAATGGAAAGAAAAATTATGATCAATGTAGGAAAGTCGATCGTGAATTTGGAAAGGAAGGTAGCGGCATGCATGGTCAAAAGCATACGCATGACATTTTATAGAACGTAGAGCGAGTAAGGCACTCCTGAATAGCGAAAATGTTCGTGGTGTATTGCTGCCAACAAGAAAATACCTTTACTGGCGTTAGAAACTTGTGTGAATTGTCTTCCTTAAATATAAATTCGCGACAATTTTCAGTGTATCACGGACCGTGGTGTATTGTGACGTGACATCGTACACAGACTTTCAGAGAAGCGCTCGCTCGTCCGCGTCCGTCGAGTCGGCCTAGTTCCGCGTTCACATCGTGCAAATAAATACGCAAGTCTTGTCGCGATATTTGAGCATTTAACTTGATCGTCAGTGAAACAAAAAGATGTTTCTCCATATCAAAAGGGTATATATTTGATATTTTACGGTTCTGTTCTAGACGTGAACATTTCGATTTATGATCCATGATTTCCGCGATCCATGGCATGATTGAAGCTGGCTGTGAATACACACTGACGTCTTTGATGATGACCCCTGACCCAAGCGCCATTGATACGCTGTGCGCTGTCCGAGCTTCGCTTGCTAAACTTCAAGCGTAAAGCAAATGTATTGGAAGTCTAAAAAATGCACATATTTCTCAAGTCTGAGAGTATTTTACTTTCAAACTGCTACGAGAATGGATATCTGATTCGTTTGAAAAAACTAGTATTCTGAACCAGGTTTCGTGCCGTTGTCTGTAGCGATAATGTACAGTATCGCACGATAGCGATTCCATGGTTTACTGAATATAGTTGCATACGCCTAACTTTGGACAAGTGTCGCTTGGAATTCGGACAAATTTTATGTTGTATGTGTGACTGATGTTGACACCTTGTAATCTGAACCATAAACTGGTGTTACTTTTAGTATCCATAGTAGCACTAACAGGGTTTATTTCGGTCATTCTTACGGAAAATGCAGACAAATATTTAATTTTGCATATTAATGAGAAAGAAATGACGTCATTTGTGATCAGTGGTATCAGCTTGGCTAATTGAATATCTGGTTTGGCGAATAATTTTTTAGGACTTCTAGCCAAATTTGCTACAAGATTTTGGAACCCAGGGGAAACACTGCTATCACACAAACATTTCTTGAAAATTGGAGGCTTTACTGCCCTGCTTAATGAGATTTGATGAATTTACTCCCTTTAAGGTAGAAGGAGCTTCAGGGATATACAGTTTTCGGACTCAGAAATTGTTTCAATAATTTTCTGGTTTACCATTTGTGGGACTCATTTTAAAGTTCTTGTAGTAAGAATTTGTTTTTCTGTCTTAGTTTTTTAAGATTCTTTTTTCTCTCATACTACAAAGAGATAGTGGCCATTTTGAACTTTAACTATCGATATCTGTCAAGGCAATTTGTTTCTCCAGTTCCAAACTTTGCACATTGACCCTTAAATTTTATTTCTGATTTAGTTAAAGAATGGTTAGAAGTTTCATCGAGGAAATTTTGAGCAAAAGTTTGTCTTTCACTTTCAAGGTGCATTCTACCTAAATACTGAGTGTTGTACATCATTATTTCAATCCTAACACATCACACACCCATAGAAAAATATGCCACTTACTTTATCTGTTACGTCTGTGATTGCTGATGTTACTGTAGGTGATGATGTAGTCGTCACTGTCGATGCTGCATCTCCACTACTAAACCTCACTGTGACATTGGCAGCGAGTATCCTACAGTGCCCTGCTGCAGTAAACTTTGTTGGAAGGGTAATGGGCCTGGCGTGCATGGACCTCACACGTCTTGGCTGCCATGAGTGAAGTTTTCTTGCAGTCTGTTCAAAACAACAAAAAGCTCTTCTTTTCAGTCAGGTATGTAGCGTGTGCAGAGTGTGTGTATCAATCTAAGAACTATAAATTGTGAGTGCTGAATGCACATTTAGGACACTGCAGGTACATGAGATCTCAGAACTTGATCATAGCCATCGTTATGAGAACAGACAAAAAGTCGTAAAGTGTCTGCCTTCAGGTTCAAGTATTTCATCATTGATCATCGTACTGCATGAGGTAACAAACGTGCTTCTACAGCTTGCACACAAGATTTAAATTCATGACTCTTTGAAAGAATGATATAATGTATTCCCTTCCATCTCTTTTTACACACAAATAAATAAATAAATAAATAAATGTGTGTGTACTGCACATAAACAAAATGATATTATACATACATATTTACATGTATCTATTTAAACACAAATTTTCATTACACACTGAGGCAGAGAGACGGACAAATCACAGGCCTTCACCTCACGTGTGTGTGTGTGGGGGGGGGGGGACTGTGGACGAACAGAGTGAGGAGAGGGAGAGTTATCATTAGTAATGTTATGTAATGCGGTCGTAATAAACATGTCTATGGTCATACCTCTCCATTTACTTTGTGCAATGTATTCAGACTACCGGTCAAAATGGAGTTTGTATTGTCACAGATAGATTTGAAGAGCTGACATGTTTTAGTACTCGTGAACTCGACGTACGAGTCATGTGCTATGTCAGTCACATGTGCACTGTCGTCCCCACTTTTTCGTCTGTTCAGCAAGTTAGCGCCAAAGTATCGTAAGAAGCTCATTTCATAAGGGAGAGCTGAAGAATATTTCATCAGACGAACAGGAGAAAAATTGTTGTGTTTGTACTCACTAGCTTTGTAAATGTACTGTTTGAAAAGCACCGCGGACATATTCCACGCCAGGTCACGAAAGCCGCCATGATAATTTCACCCGAAGATACTGAAAATAGTCATCTATTAGCAAGACATAATTTCGCCAATGTAGAAAGATCGTATTGTTGAGCTTTAAAGCTTTTTTAAAAAGCCAAGAGAATGAATTTAAAATTATTTTTATATTGAATTGCTACCATAAGCATTTCAAGGTCACTGTCATTTTGCAATTTCATTTTACGAATCCTTGATCTTATAATATACGGAAACGAACGCCCAATAAAATGTACTAGCGCCATCGCTGGCCAGTTACAGAAAGAGCGAAAATGGCAGCCGTAATACGAGTGAAACGAAAACGCACTGCAGACCCTGCTGATACACTTGTACTTTCGTGTAAGAGGCCGAAACAAAAAAACCAAACTGATTCAGGAGAAGGTGCTGAAGATGGTGACATTGACAACTTGTTTAGATTTGCCGGAACCGTGTCAACAAGGGTAAGACTGAACGATGAAGCTTGTTGATCGTTGATACCATACTGGATTCTGCGTGTGTAATCATTTCTCTCAGTCATGACCCATGTTGTGGATCATGAATGTTTTGTTTCTGTTCATGACCATCTTTTCATGTCAGAGGGAGACTCGAATAAACATATGAAAATGAGAAATTGAGTTGAGGGCAATAAACACAAAACAACACATTGGGACACTAGTAAGTGTGATGTATTTTGGTTCAAGGCCGTTTGAAAAAACCATCAATCATCACCAACAACAACTCTAACTGCTTTTTGACATTGTGAAATTTTTTTGTCATTTTGCCTCTACTATTGTCGATAACAGCAATGGTTGCGGATTTGTAGTTCAAAGATGTGCTTTTAGCTCACTTCAATGCAGCACAGTCAGAGGTATAAAAGAGAATGATGAATATACCAAAGATGTTACTGTTTTTGTTAATTAAGGGCCAGTAGCTGCAACTTGATGATTGTTTTCACTATTATTGTTGTAATGTCAACCATACTAGTCTATCTTTCTACTTCTCAAGGCATTCAAAATACCTACTAATTTAGCTTGTCTATATGTGTAAAATGCACCATGTTGGTGTTTACATTAGAATTCTTGTCCCAACCAGAATTCAATCATTGATAACAACGCAGTCTACATGTGTATAGACTGAGTAGCTGCAAAATTGTAGCTCTACGGTGAGGCAGTCGGTGAGTTTTGGTTTTTGCGACCTAGCTCACCAGTAGAGCTACAATGCTGAAGGCCCTGTAGAGTTCAGAATAAGTGCGTCGCACATTACGTGGCATTTTAATGTGAAATCCCACATATTTACTGCATTTGGTCGTACCGATTTGTCACTACTGAAGACTAAACACTATACTACACTAAACTTGTTGTTCGTGGGATTTGGGGAAGTACAAGTCTCTATTAAAATGAAACAAATGGGACATGTTACACTGCTCTGTTTTTTTTTTTTCAACTTTACCCGATGGTCACACATGAACTTGGCAGGATAAGGATGAAATATTGAATTCTGACACGGTCCAAGATAGACGGCAAGATTCAGTCATGTACATTGTATGGGTCTCTGCAAGCTATATACCGTATAATAGCCATGACTGAAGGGGCAGTTTTGAATATATACATGTATGTTCTCCAACAAAATCGTGTTAGAACCGAGCATATTGTATGGTTGAGTTTATTGACAGCATATTGGGAAAGCAGACTGCCCACACGGCTCCCAGAGTAGATGATAACACTCCTTGTTATTTATATTAGGATAAAACTTTATTTTGCGGGTTTGATAAGGCTGCATTGTCAGTTGTGGGTGGTACTGCATTTCTTCGAGTTCACTTTGGTAAGCTACGCTAGGCCTTCAGGCATGGTTTGGGTCAGAACTTGCAGAGCCGCATACACGTCTTGAATTTTCAGTGTAGGTCCATGAATGCAATTTGCACTAACAAAATATTTGTGTATCTTTGTGTTCAATATTACTCATAAAAAAATAGGACGCTCCTGTGGAAAAGATACAGAGTGCAATCAAAACTGCCAGGGAGAATGTCAAGAAGATTGGGCACAAGTCACAACTGAAACATATCAACTCGAAAAGCAGGGAACTTAAAAAGTCAGCATCGCTGGCTAGTAGATACAAAGTGGTTTCCAGTCACAGAGACTTAGAATCTGCAAAAGAGGACACTGCCAAATCGGATGAGAAGAACTGTCACCATACAGGAGCAAGAGAGAGTACTGTGAGGAATGACGATGAAACAGACGTAGGAAGTTCACTTGAAAATAAGGAAAGTAGATTACAGGACAGTACAAAAGCAGCGGCAAATGCAGGGAAAGATGTTACAGAAAATGAGATGGACAGACTGTGTTGCCTTTATGATGTTGTGCAAGAAGACGCTGGCACAGAGAAGGAAAATGTTACAAAGAGGGTAAGTCCTTGGATTGAAGTGTGTGTCTGAAACTAGCACTTTATGTAAATTGTGTAATTTATGTAAATTTATGTAAACAATTTACGTAAATTTACAGTTCATGTAAATTGTGCAGATTACATGTACCGGTACATATTTTGAGGTATGGCTGTTTCCACTGAAAGTTACCCAAAATGTATGAAGGAGCCAGATTATTCGCAGCAAACAAATACTGCTGCATCTTTATGTTTTTAGCTTGAATGATAAAAAAGGGAAGTCATGTTAAGTTGTTTTTTATGTGTTTTACAGGCAAGTCCTGACAGAAGGAAAGTTGCTGATCAGGACGTCTTAATGTGCAACAATGTTCAGATGATACGTGAAAAATTGACAATCGAGGATGAAACAAAACCGCAGGTTATTGAACCAGAGTACGTTTACGATCTATACTATGCTGATCCGGCCACCGTGGACTTGCCTGCCTTGAAGGACATTGTGTCAATCATGGGTTACAACCAAGATGAATTTGTTTATGATGGAAACGGGGAGGACCGTGAATATGTCTATGGTGGTGATGATGATGATGACAGCAATGATGAAGATAACTGGAGAAATGATTACCCGGATGAAGATCCGAATTACTATGGTGATGGTGAGAATTCTCTTGCCTGCATTTTGCTGGTGCCTCAGCCTTTGTTACATGATCATGATGTTTTTTACTTTTTTAAGTTCGTACATGCCTCATGCCTTTTGCTAAACATTTGCTTTCCTCTAAGGAAGTCAAATATTTTCTTCCAAAATCAAGAAGAAAAATAAAGGGTCATCATGATGCCAATTTTCAGTTGTTGAGCAACAAGTTATTAAACATTTACCAATAAATTCAAAAATGGCTGCCATCCTTATTGCATTTTCACAAAACTAACATAGTAAAAACTTTACATGGTCCAATAACTTCAAAATGAGTCCCCATCTGTGGTAGGTTGGGGAAATATTGTAAAAGTTCAAATATCTGTTGTATTCCACCAGATATGTTTACTGCATATACTGTCCATCTTGCTGCACCAAGCGATGGTGCTGTAGATCTGGGGTTTGAGTCCTGACAATAATTCTTTGTTGGCATAACCCTCTAGGGATGGAAAGTGTCTGAAATATGCATAGTCTTGATTATTGATGCCATAAAACACAACACCTTCACAGTTCAGTGTGCTATGAATTTGTATAACAACACATTAGAGCAAGTGTGCAATTAACCTGAATAACAACACATTGGAGCAAGTGTGCAATTAACCTGAATAACAACACATTGGAGCAAGCGAAAAGTTCTTGAGAGAAGCGGAAATCAAAAGCATTTCCAGCTCATTTATTTCCAAATTCTCTCTTCTCTGATCCAGATGGTGACTTTGACTACGAGTACGGTGGCTACCACGGCCGTAGGCAGCTTTCAAGCGAGGATGAAGATTACGACGATGATGACAATCTTGAATATAGACACAGAAAGATTAATTATGAATACGAAGTGCAAGAATATGATGATTACAGTGATGATGATGCGGATAATAATGAGCGTGATGGATTCATTGTCTGATTAGGATTGATTTTTTTAGACTTAATTGCAACTTGCATAAGCTGCCATTTTCCCATTTACAAAGCTCTAAATCAATTCAACTTCTGCAAAGACACGTTGATTGCCTCTGGGATTTTATTTCAGTATTAAAATGTGTCCTTTTTTTTCATTCTGAATGTGATAATGATTTTACGTAGAATTTTGAAGACTGATTGATTAGCAAATAAAGAAGAAATTGAATCCCAGTGCAGAATTAATTACCACCACAGTAAATTGGCGACAGGCATGTAATTTCAATTACATACTTTGTGGGTGGCTGATTAATTGTGTGTTACTCTTTATAGTAACTACATCTTTTACAAAGATTTCTGTTTGAAAACAACAGGTTCAGCAATAAAGGATTGATACAAATGTATGGACAACAGTCTAGAAATGTTCTCTTGCAGCTATCTCATTTTTTTTTTCAATAAGATTTGATTCAATGAGGTAAGATTCTGTTCTGCATGATGAAGCATGCTTTTAACCCCTTCACCGCCATGGTCTGATTCAAACACATTGTTATCCATGGTGAGTGTGGTGAACTTGTTTACAGGGAATTGGGGTGAACAGCTTCAATATAAGTTTGTGTTTCTGCTGCAGAAGGAAGGACCTTATTGTCATGTGCCGGAACTATGTACTTCAGGTTTTGCATATGTTGGTTACTCATTGTACTGAGGCAGAGGAAGTTATCAAATTGTTCTTATAGTTCACAATTTCTTCTTCCACTCCTCAAAGCATGTTGGAACAACTACTATTTAGCTTGACAACACAGTGTCTATGCGTATAAAATGCATTGTTTTTCTTTGCATTTGAATTCTAGTCCAGACCAGAATTCTCTTATCAACAATAAAAATGCAATCTACACATGTACAGGCTGAGTTGACAAGCTGTGTACTGTGTATCTCAGCATGCTGTGGGGGGTAGGGCAAGAAACTGCGACTGACTTCAAAAAACAAAACTAGTGAAAAAAATCATTGAAAGTTACAGCTACTGGCCCTTTAACGTAATAGAACTGTTTAATGTAAATGAAAACTGAACATTTTGCTCAATTTAACCCCTTGAGCGCGAAAGTCAAATTTTGTTGCCTTTATAAATATACCCTTGTCGATTATTTCAGATTTTCGCCAAAATTTTGATAAAAAACTGTAACCCATGAAATGTAATGCCCATTCCGTCAAAAATTATCAAAACAATTTTGGAAAAATTCAAAAAAATTGGTAAAATTTTGCACTAAAATTTAGTGGGAAAAATTACAGCACTTAAAGGGTTAATGTTGCCGCATATATGTACACATTTCTTACAAGGTGCATCAGGTCTGTTCCACAGACTGCATGACGAGGTCATGTGTCCAACCGCTTAAGGCAGTTCGCGCCTCGAAAGTGAAAGCTTTAAACTTTTGCTCAGACTTTCCTCAAGGAATCTTTCAACCATTGTCTTTCAAATTCAAGAATAAAAATAGGGGGTCACTGTGCAAATTTTGATACTAGAGATTCAAATTATCCAAGATTTACTGACATGACATTCAAAATGGCCGCCGTCCCTATGTAAACTCCATGGGGGAAAAATAAAATTTTTGATTTTCGAAAAACTAAGGGAGACAAGTTTTCTTACACCAAGAGCTTTAAAATGAACCCCCACAAGTTCTATATCAGAAAAGAATTGTAAAGTTTGAGAGCCCAAATAACTGTCCCCGAGGCACATTCCACCTTAACTTAAAAGTTATTTGTACACCTAGAAGGGTTCTTGCATTATCGTTTTCAACATCTCCTCACGAGATAAAATGGTGCATCCCTAACCAGACCCGAGTACCACTTAGTGCTTGCATAGGGTTTTCTGGACAATTGGAAGACCCCAGGAATATTCAAGAGCACATATTTACCAAAATCACAACTCTCAGGGCAGCAGAATATTGTGGTGAGATGTGATAATGTTGACGGGCATACAAACAACAGTTCCTCCTATTCAGGGACTATGTTCAATCTTTACAGCTTCAGTCCATAAAATATCACCACATTGAAGGCATTCATTATTTGCATCATCTAAAAGTCATTTACTTTATCTTTCTTGCACTGAAGGGTGACTTTCGACAACACCACGGGAATTGAAATCTGATTTTGTGACGTCAATTTCAGAATTCCCTGCAATATACATAGAGTCAGAAATTATTTATGGCATATTTATGATCAGCATCACCTGTTACCTGTTTTAAGAGAATTGATTATCTGTGTACATCAAAAAAACATGCTGTTTTTATGGCATGACGTCACAGCAATGAAAGACGTGTATTTTATTAGAAGAATGAATGTGAGGTTCAAAAGCTGACAAGGACTTTTTAATAATCCATGGTCAGTGAACCATAGGCTGTTTACAATATAGTTGTCTCTGCTACTGTTTGGAAAGGTAGGGAGAAGATTTTGAAATTGGGGTAGCATGAAATTAAAGGTTTTGTTTTTTTCCAGGACCCAATACTTAATGTAGTTTCCAGTCATACTGGCTATTATTTTTGTACACACACAGCAAGACTGCATAAAATGGTGGAATTTTTGTTGGACTTATGACCGCGACCCCCTCATGATTGAATTGTGTATTCCTGAATATTGCTTAATATATTGAAGTGGAGAACTTATAGTTGTTCTTATCACTGAGTACGCACGGATTAGTGTGATGGTATTTTGATCTATGCGTTGAGGTGTGCACAAGATGAACTCTAACAAGGCCCACTAGGTGATAAGAATGGTTTTTTGATTGTCAGAGACATAAGAATTTCATTCCCAAGTGTATAATATACAATTTGTGGTGAAGTATTACGCTACAGTTTGCATGATCTGTATGAGTACAAGTGAACGTCATCATAACACGTTATGATTACAATAATAAAATCTCTCCAGCTCTTTGAAAAAAGTGTCATTTATCATTCTATAGGAAAACTGTCAGCACAGAGCAAGCGTTAATTCTGCTGATCATCTCAGCACACGTTATCTCGCTAGACATTTACAATAGATAAAGTGTAACCTGTCTTAACAGACTCCTCTTTCTGGAACACCTACCTATTAAGGAAAGTTCAAGGCAAAAGTGACAAGCTGAGTAGACTTTTAGAGGTTTCTATAAAGACTGCTTTTACCAGAATGCACCTCGGGGACAGATATTTGGACCCTCCAACCATGGAGGTAGCTACTACCTCCATGCTCCAACTTTTTCAATTGTTTTCCGATCTACCACTTTTGGGGGCTAATTTTAGAGCTCTTGAAGTTAGAAAAATATTGACAGTCCTAGTTTTTTTGAAAATCAGAAATGTTTTTTTTCCACTCAGAATTAACACAAGGATTGCGGCTATTTTGAATTTCAAATATCGGTAATGCTGGGTAATTTGTTCTCTAGGAGTAAACTGTTTACGATGACCCCCTGATTTTTAGCTCACGTGTTCACACACATGGGCTAATGTCGCAGCAATGTCTGTCTGTCTGTCTTTCTGTCTGTCTAGCTGTCTGTTGGCACGATATCTCAAAAACAGCTTATCAGATCAGATTAAAATTTGGTACATAGATTGAGTTCGAGAATGGCAAGAACTGATTAGTTTTGGGTGGGTGTGCCTTGCACTGTTCATGCTCATTTGCATTATTAATGATTTTAGAAAAAAAGAGCCATACATTGAGAACGACTGCACAGCATTGGATGAGATTTGCTACAAATATTGATCACACAAGGATTTATTGGCCATGAAAGACGTAAAGGTGTGACATGAAAGTTC
Organism: Ptychodera flava; assembly: GCF_041260155.1. Lineage (NCBI taxonomy): Eukaryota > Metazoa > Hemichordata > Enteropneusta > Ptychoderidae > Ptychodera > Ptychodera flava. The sequence goes on along the minus strand of NC_091940.1, from coordinate 18,774,598 downwards.
ATTGCTAATTTCCATATTTGATGAATTTTCCTAACTAGGGATATATATCTAAATTGACTGAATCAAAATTGACGAAACTTGGTATGTATATTGAAGATACTGTGATTTACAATTACTGAAAGTCGTTAAGCATTTTAATATCAGCCAATTCTTAATTTGCGTATTTGATTAAATTTCCTAATTAGAGTTATATATCTTGATTGTCTTGACCAAACTTGACCAAACTTTCTATGTACATGGAAGATACTATGATACAACATTATTAAAAGTCATTAAGCATTTTTACTTTGGCCAATTTCTAATTTGAATATTTAATAACTTTCCTAAATTGGCAAAACATGGCAAAAATTTAAATTCACAGACAGCCACAATATATACTGAAGCGATATATATCGAAACATGTGAACATTTTCAGTTCATATCTGGTTATTCTTGATTTGGTAAGAGTATGGTTGAAAGTTCCATTGAGGAAAATTTGAGTAGAAGTTTAAGTCTTTCAATTTTGAGACATGGGAATTATTAAAAATCTAATTTCCCACCTCAAAATTTCCTCGCACGTGATTCCAGGATCTTGTCATTAGTACACATTACAAGTAAGAAAGATGCATTATTGAACCGCATACTGTTGAAATATAGTAGTATTCAAATGATAACACTGTTATTTTTGTTCATAATTCTGTATTTGAAAAATAACAAAAACCTATCCTTTAATCCTTCTGAATGGTTTACATGCATGCATAGTCTATTATATATGGTCTCACATATATAATGTATGAATTGACTTGACAAAAGTTGATGAAACTTGCTATGTACATTAAAGGTACTATGATATAACATCATTGAAAGACATTAAGCATTTTCACTTCAGCCCATTCCTAATTTGCATAATTAATGACCTTTCCTAATTAGGGATATTGATCTAAATTGACTCGACCAAAGTTGATGAAAGTTACTATATACATTGAAGATACTATGATACAACATTATTTAAAGTCATTTAGCATTTTCACTTCACTTCAGCCAATTCCTTATTTGTAATCCTAGTTAGGGGTATATACTGGGATTTACTTGATCAAAGTTGGTGAAACATGCAATGTACATTGATGATAATAGGTTAGAACAATATTGAAAGTCATTTCGCGTTTTCATGGCAGCTAATTTGTAATTTGCATATCTAATGAGCTTTCACAGTTTGGCATATAATCCTGAAGGACTTGATGAAAGGCAATTACACTTGCTATATAAAGTGGTGATACAATGACAGCAGCCAAAGAAATGTGGTATTTTTATTTCAGCTAATTACATACATACAACTGCAATATATAATGAAATACGTGAGCATTTTCAGTACGTATCTCGTTATTGAATGATGTTTGTGTGTGTGTGATTTATCAGAGCCTTGTAGTTATGCTACAGGCATGAAATTAACAAACGTGATAAGACAGTAACTTATTAAAGTCTATAAGTAATTACAAGAGTATTTCTTGTTTTATGACTGGTGTGGGTTTTAACGTTGGTCCCTGAACTTGAGATGCAGAAATAAGGGAGCGTTCAGTTTTTACGGCCGGGGGGGGGGGGGCGGCAAAATCTTGTCACCGGTGTTCAAAAAAACATAGACCCACCCTGCATTTTTTGTGAAAAAAAGATGACCCCCCTTTGTCAGAAAAAAAAAATTGATGACCCCCCCTCCCTGAAAAATATCAAAACCCATATGTCAAATTTACCCGCATGGTTTGGATATTAACTCCGGTACGCGGCGCACTTTATTCGTGTAGCAGAGATGCCAGTGCACAAACTTCTCAGCCACATCCATTGAAACGTCTGTTAATTAGGACGACTGTAAGGCAATTTTTAACTTCATTTCCATAGACAACTCATGTCCATGGACATTGTATAAAGTGAACTTTATTGGAGTGGTTCGCCAAAGGCAGCCCTCCGGTTAAAAGGGGTCTTGGGCCATTACGTAAAGTCAACTTTATTCTAGTGGGCCACCAAAGGTGGCACGCCGGTAAAGAGGGTCGATCATGGCTATTGCATAAAGTAGACTTTACTGGACAGGGCCGCTGAAGGCGCGTGGCCATTACCATTATTCAGTGCGTGATCCCAGGGGTCCCTAAAAAATGTTTCTAAAAGAAGCCGCGGCTTCAATTGGGAATTTTATGGTAAGATTGCCGTGGGATATTACATAAAGTAATTTATTGTAGTGGGCCGCCGGAGGCGGCCCGCCGGTAAAGAGGGTCTGCCCGTTAAGAGGGTCATGGGTAATACATAATGTATATTTATTGTAGTGGGCCGCCGAAGGCGGCCCGCCGGTAAAGAGGGTCGATCATGGCCATGGCATAAAGTGAACTTTATTGTTGGTATTATGTTTTTGAAAATGTGGTGACCCCCCCTTTCCTACCAGTGAAAAAGCGATGACACCCCCCCCCCCCTTTGCGGATTCCAAAATTACGATGAACCCCCCCCCCTGGATTTTGCCGCCCCCCCCCGGCCGTAAAAACTGAACGGTCCCTAAACATCTCCCAAATCTCTCCCACAGCACGCAGAAAGGAAAAGAAAAATAACAAGCTGACAGCAGCAGGCTAGCTTGCAGCACAATCTTTATAAAGTCTGCTTGTTAGTCCCCACGGACACCGTCCGGGGGGACTTATAGGTTTGGTCGTGTCCGTGCGTGTGTGCGTGCGTGCGTCCGTGCGTGCGTGCGTGCGTCCGTCCGTGCGTGCGTCCGTCCGTTCACGCAGATATCTCAGAGATGCCCGAAGCGATTTCATTCAAACTTGGTACAAGGATTACTTCATATGTCATACAGATGCACGTCGATTTGTTTTGTGATACGATCCAATATGGCTGCCAGGCGGCCATTTTATTACGATTTTTTCATGTACAGAGCCATAATTCAGGCATGTTTCAAATGATTTTATTCAAAGTTGGTACAAGGACATTGACCAATGTCATAGATATGCACGTCAATTCTTTTTGTGATACGATCCAATATGGCCGCCGTGCGGCCATTTTGTTACGATTTTTTCATGTACAGAGCCATAACTCAGGCATATCTCAACCGATTATATTCAAACTTGGTACAAGGACATTGACCTATGTCATACATATGCACATCAATTTGTTTTGTGATACGATCCAATAGGGCCGCCAGGCGGCCATTTTATTACAATTTTTCATGTACAGAGCCATAACTCAGGCATGTTTCTACAGATTTTATTCAAAGTTGGTACAAGGACATTGACCAATGTCATAGCTATGCACATCAATTTTTTTTGTGATACGATCCAATATGGCCGCCGTGCGGCCATTTTGTTACGATTTTTTCATGTACAGAGCCATAACTCAAGCATATCTCAACCAATTTTATTTCAAAGTTGGTACAAGGACATCAACCTATGTCATATACATGCACATTGACTTGTTTTGTGATACGATCCAATATGGCCGCCGTGTGGCCATTTTATTACGTTTTTTCATGTCCAGAACCATAACTCAGACATGTATCAAGCAAATTTATTCAAAGTTGGTACAAGGAGATTGACCAATGTCATACATATGCATGTTAATTTGTTTTGTGATACGATCCAATATGGCTGCTGTGCGGCCATTTTGTTATGATTTTTTCATGTACAAAGCCATAACTCAGGCATATTTCAACCAATTTTAATCAAAGTTGGTACAAGGACATTGACCTACCGTATATCATACATATGCACATTGATTTGTTTTGTGATTCGATCCATTATGGCCACCATGTGGCCATTTTATTACGATTTTTAGCTCCCATAGCCATATGTATATATGGCAATGGAAGCTATTCTTATAGGCTAGGAAAATGTCTGTATGTATGTATGTCTGTATGTCTGTATGTCTGTATGTCTGTCCGTCAACATCAAAAACTCCAAAACCGCTGCACATTTCATCTTGATATTTGGTGTGTACATGGATGATGGGCTGTAGATGAGATTTTGTTCAAATGAAGTTGTCATTGCCAAAAATATGCAAATTAGTGCCAAAAAAGGCGTTTTTGGTAAAAAATCTCCTTCTTCATAACCGCTGGTCAGACAGCTTTGATATTTGGTATACAGGTCCCTAGGGATAACCCAACTTGGATTTGTTCAAATTGTAATGAAATAAGCCAATCTGTATTTTTAAGGAATTTTTTTGTCATTTTTGGTCAAAAATTTATTTCATCAAAACCGCTCGTCTGACAGCTTTGATATTTGGTATACAGGTCCCTAGGGATAGCCCAACTTGGATTTGTTCAAATTGTAATGAAATAAGCCAATCTGTATTTTTAAGGAATTTTTTTGTCATTTTTGGTCAAAAAATTTATTTCATCAAAACCGCTCGTCTGACAGCTTTGATATTTGGTATACAGGTTCCTACAGGTAAACTAAATATGATATACAGAATATATGATGAAATCTGCAATTTTGTATTTTTGGTGCAATTTTTGCCATTTTTGGTCAAAAAATGTGTTTCTCAAAAACTACTTGTCTGATGCCTTTGATTTTTGGTATACAGGTTCCTGGGGGTTCTCTTAGTGTGATATAGTGAAATTTGATGAAATCTTCAATTTTTGTATTTTTGGGTCAGTTTTTGCCGTTTTTGGTCAAAATATTTGTTTCTCAAAAGTTACTCATGTGATAGCTTTGATATTTGGTATACATTTTTATACATAAATATGATGAAATCATCAATTTTGTATTTTTGCAGCTAATTTTGCCATTTTAGGTCAGGCCATCCTGAAATGAGCTATCAAAGATCTCAACCTTCTTCATCAATACATATGTCACAAAACGTTGCTCTCTTCATAACACAGCAGAGCTCTGTTGACCATTGGGTCGTTTGTTAGCTCCCATAGCCATATGTATATATGTTTACAAGTTCACATTTTGTTGAAATCTCAATAGCCACTGAGCAGATTAGATGAAAAATTAGCATGTAAGTACTTTGGGCTGACCTGAAATGATTGTGCACATCTTGGGTCAGTATCTTGGACTTGCTATTTTTCATGAATTTTTTTGTAATTTTCTCCCATTTTTGGTCAAAAAATCTTCTTCTCTGAAACCACAAGTCTGATTGATTTGAAACTTGGTATGGAAGTGCATAGGAGTGACCTTTCTCAAATCTGGGCAAATCGTGGTGAAATTTGCATATTTGCATTTTTTGGCTATTTTTTTCATTTTTGATCAAAAATTTTTTTTAACTCTGAAACCACACGTCCGATTGAGTTGAAACTTAGTGTAGAGGTTTTTACGGGTGACGTCAGTAAGATTTGATCAAATTCTGGTGAAATTTGTATAATTTTATTTTATTGGGGGAATTGTTTCTATTTGTGATAAAAAAATCTTTTAGCTTGATTTTAGCTTGTTTTGATAACTATATGGGAGCGACCAGTGACATTGTCACTATTTTTTCATGTCCTGAACTACAACTCAGACATGTATCAAGCGAATTTATTCAAAAGTATTTTTATCACAGACCTAATGAAGAGGACTCTATCCTCTCTGACGACCTGTAATCAAAGCACCCATTAACAAGTGGGGACTGTGTCATCAACGATGACTTGTTGTTTTCAGTGTTACGGATGATAATCACAGCCTGGCGCTGGTGATAAGTGTGAAAGCAGGCAATCATCTGAAAGATACCTTGGCTGATAACAGTTCCATATGACTACATGCAGTGCCCCTCATATGTCAACAGTAAATCGCCGCCACGTAGATACAAATTTTACTCTAGCTGGGGAAAAATTTCCATTTCAAATTTATCATAATTTTAAAGCGATATCACTTGTGCTGTTTGTGTAGACATATTTTGTGATGGATTCCAGTTTTGTTGTAATTTTTCATCAGTAGAAATACTTTGGTAAATGTTTACGTGTATTTTTACTAGAACCCGATAGTTCTTTTTTCTTTACTTGACAGACAGACAGACAAACCATGGAGGTGGCACACAGATCTGCTAAATCCATAGACATGACCAACAATCATGTGCCCAATGCATACACCTTACTCAGCGCTAGATATGCCACGAGTCTTTGACCACCACTTCATGACACATATACGTGAACAACTGCAAGTGTATACCGGTAAATGAAGAGAACTGGTTAAAACCGAGTGGTGTGTATAAATTGCTGTGGTGGTTTATTGCTGTCATATCTAAACTTAATAATATACTGAAATTTGGCAAGAAACGCCCAAAATAAAAAAAAGGATTCTGAGCGCTTGTGCGTGCATCACAAATATAGCACTCTTATTTTCAAGTCTCGACCAATCAGATCGCTGTATTTGCCCCATTACTTAGATTTACTATGTTTACTTAGATGATCTCAGTAGGAATCTCTCAATGCTGTCGTTCGGATGTCTTCTTGGCGACAGGGTTAACCATTCAATTTACGCTGACGGTATAGTTATTTTTTCTACCGGAGCTTACGGTCAGCAAATGTTAGTCAATTGTTGTGGCCATTATGGCAGTAAAAACTCGATATTTTTTCATGAGAAAAAGACAGTGTGTATGTTGATTCAACCTGGTGTTCGGAAACTCAAACCAGTTCCAATTTATCTAAATGGTAGACTACTGACTTATGTTAAAGTTTACAAATACCTTGGTCATTTAATATCTTGTGACCTCAAAGACAATGAAGATATTCAGGCACAGACTCGTTTTTTATACGCTAGAGGTAACGCTATCATTCGCGATTTTAAATTTGCTTCTTTGACAGTTAAGTGTCATTTATTTTCTGTTTTTTTTTGTGATATTCCGTACAATTCTTACTTGTGGTGTAATTTTTCTACACGCTAGGAGAGCATTTTCTCAGATATTTCGTAAACTAACGGGTTTTCAATGTAGTCATGTTCAAAGTAATACTCTATTACTTGTTAATCTCCACGTTTTAACCTTTGAAGAAACACGTAGGAAGAAGTCGTACAGTTTTCTGAGCAGATTGCATCTATCTAGTAATGTGATTGTGTCCTCTGTACTGTCCATGTCAATGTTTTCAAATAGTTTGTTATGGAATGTTTGGTGTCAAAGACTATTTCAACTTGTAGTGTTTTTCTTATCTGCTATGGATTATTTTTTATCCGAAATACATAATAATAATAATAATAATAATAATTACTTTGCTGAGTAGCTCACGTGTTCACGCGAGTTAGCAAATGACTGTAGTTACCATAACATGACAAGAATAGCTCATTAGGTTGGATAAAAATCTTGTACACAAAATTCTTTTTCTGGCTTGGCAATTACTGATTGGTGTCTTGAAAACAGTGCCTCTATCATTGGGATGGCCATAGAAAACATTATTTCGGTATATTCAGTCATTCAAGAATTATTGGATATCTACCACACTTTCACAAGACTAAAACTAAATTGCAAGCTTGTAGAAATGCCAAGATGCCGGGGGAAACAAACATGTGTGCAAGCCTGCTATTGAGGGCGCTATTTGTTTTGCATAATGCACTTGTCATAAAAACGCCCACATTTTTCGTAAACAAAGAAATGAAAGCAGTCACAGATTACTATTGATACGCATGAAATCAAGGCTAATATCAAATTATAATTTTCACCATCCTTAAAGATAAGGATCTCCTCGTTAAATTTGCTACATTTTAGATCCAATAAGTGCTTTGAAACCAACCGCCAGGCAACGGTACATATTACATTTACTGAAACACGGGAGCGCATTCAGTACGCATACGATATTGTGAAGTGTATGATCACGGTGTAAGGACTGGCGTATTTACGAAACAATTTGTCAAAAACCGAGACCTAACGGCGAAATGCATCGTATTAATGAAAAATAACTCCTTCAATGACATGTAATTAACTGTTATCAAAGGTACCGACCAGTTTGAAACTAATACTCCACAAATCTTTCATTTTTTATTCCAAAAATGACGAATGACGTTCTTTTTGTAATTTTTCTAGGATTTTCCCTAATTATTTCTATCACAGTTTTGAGGCCACAGGGGCTCCTCAGTGCTAGTCTCCAGTCACTTCTAATGGCAATTGATAATAAAAAGTCTTCCTGGGCCGACTAACTTCAGATAACATTCCACTTTTCACTGCTTGACATGGATATGCTGTCGTTACTAGAAGTCGACCGTCTTCCTTCATGCACTCTACATTCGCATTCTGGAGAGACACAAAACCAAAACTGCTCTCAACCCAAGAGGACATCAATCGACTTCTGCCATCTGTGCCTGTCTTTTTTTGATGACCTTATTGCTTACACGTTCTTACATGCATCACAAAAATCATATAAATACATCAAATTCACGCAAATTTATTTGATTTACTGTGTACGTATCCATTCTGGCCAGTTTGACTGACTTCATCAACTTTAGAAAACTCTCCCTCTTGGATAGCTAGTAATTTTTGAAGAGAATGCTGCGGTAAATTGTTCAATCAAAAACGTTGCATGAACGATTTTAACGGTATACCGATCTTAAATGATCGTGGTTTTTAACTGGCAAAACTGATTGGATAGTTTGCCTACGGGCGTACACTGCCGTTTAAGTCTGCGGCAAGACGTTGGGAGTAACAGGTTCGCGGTATAAACCGAAAACGTTATAAAATTATTTGGGGGAGATCTTCTCAACCGGAAAACACGCCAAGACAAATAGATTGTAGGCCAAAACATCGTTGGACATAGAAAAGGGGTATCTTAGGGTGCCAGTCACAGCTTTCTGAAGTAATTTGACCTCATAGCATCATGTTGAATTGTAAAAAAATTTCAATTTGGGCCCAGCTTTCTGCAATCTTGCCAACATAAGAATTTGTCCCTCTACTTCTCAGATGTACAAAGTCATAAAGCCAAACCACGCAGTGAAGATGTTCTCTAGCTCTGCAATTATTCCGGAGTACGTTCTCTAAAACTACATCAGCGGTGGTTTCCATGTAGCAGAGCGTTTAAATCTGATGCCATAAAGCAGGGAAACCGCTCCGCCGATGAAGGAAGGTGAACTTTGGAATATTTGTCTTGATAGACGATTTATTATACGGTTGCTGTGATATTAATATAGTCCCTTGTTTTCACAATCGGTAAACCAATCATGATATCTGCACGTAGACGTCTGGGTAACTCATTAAAATGGCAGCTGTCTGATTAGTTTTTAAATTAGTCAGAATCAATGTGTATCGAGGAATAATGAATGTTCAAACACCAATTTTAGAATACAGACATTCAATTACCTCACGTCTCTAAAATATCAAAGAATAAAGTTATAATTGCATTGACCAGAACTAATAATGTTATTTACTGGATAAACAATTACTTGCAATAAGAAATAATGTTTTCGGCGATTCCAGTAATTAGCTAGCCCATCAAAATATTGAGTAACTGGAGAAGAAATCTTAAGCTGACACTGATAGAGGTCGAACTGTTAGGCTTCATTGCCATCATGACAGTTTTTCCGTCTCAAATAGAAAATATGGTTATTATTATTGTGATTTTATACATGCTTTCCTTTAGTTCGTCTTGACAATATGATGACAATATGTTTGTGGTGACAACGAGGAGAATGTGAAGGTAAAGTGTGAACATGTTCAAATGGAACGAGTCTTGGTGACAAATATCAGATGCTCCAATTTTCACAATACTTTACTTGTGTATTGCTTGTATGGAGTCACTTTGAAGCTTGTGGAGTAAATAAAGATTTCATTGGTTGTTTGTTTGTTTGTTTGTCTTCGTTGGTTGGTGTGTGTGTGTGTGTGTGTGGGGGGGGGGTTGTTATAATCGAAAATTAAATTGTACTCCGTATAGTTTACAAAGGATATCTCCATAATTTTCAATTTCAAATGTCAGCTAAATTTTTTATGTTACTCGTGTCTCTCTTATCCAATATTTTGCTCTGAGATCGCTAATTTGTATTCTTGACAAAGACAGAAAATGGGACTTTCCTTGACGAAAGTCTGAGCAAAAGCTTACGACTTTGTTTCGAGGCGCGTGCGATTTCAATATTTGGATGGCGTGACTATGGGTTGTGTAAAATGTGGGCCTGAAACGTTGTGGTGATCTTTTGATTTTTGGCTTAGGTCGGGCAACTTTAGGGGGGGTTAGTTTTTTGTATTTTTTATTTGTTTGTGTATTTTTGCCCCTTTTGTGGCCAGAGTTTCTGCAGACATCGGCAATATTTTGAAGTATAGATATTTAATTCTTTACAACATGTACGTCTTTTGGCATTTTTAACGATGAAATTGTAGTAATAAACCAGATGAGATTTGAATGTCAATTATCCGCTCATTTGCATATTTAATGAACTTTCGTAATTAGTGACATAACTCTGAAATTCCTGCACCAAATTTGATGATGTATACATGCAACGAATATTAATCTGATATATCTAATTGTACTGAGAAGTATTGGCAGTGTAAAAGTTAATAAATAGCTCATTTGCATATTTTATGAAGTTTTGTAATTAGTCATATGACTCCAAAATAATTGCACCAAATTTGATGAAATCTGATGCAAATACTGATCCGACAGATATCTAACTGTGTTGTAAAGTATATAGTAGTGTGTAGTAAATAAAGGGTTCATTTGCGTATTCAAAAAACTTTGTAATTATGTATATAACTCTGAAATTAAGGCACCTAATTTGGTGAAACCAGCTACAGATATTGATCTGATAAATATCTGATTGTGCTATGAAACATTGAGCAGTGTCAAATTAATTAAGGATTCATTTGCATATTAAATGAACTTTGTAATTAGTGATAATACTCTAAAATTACAGCATTAAATTTGATGAAACGTGCTTCAGATGTTGATCTGATAGATATCTAACTGTACTGAGAAGCATCCAGCAGTGTCAAGAATAACTCATTTGCATATTTCATGAAGTGTTATAATTAGTCTTATAACTCTGAAATAACTGCATCAAATGTGAATAAATCAGCTGCAGATACTGATCCGATAGATATCTGACTGTGTTGTACAGCATTTAGTAGTGTGAAGTTAATTAAGGGTTCATTTACATATTTAATAATCTTTGTAACTAGGTATATAACTCTGAAATTATGGCACCAAATTCAGTGAAACCTGCTACAGATATATTGAGCTGATAAATATCTAATTGTGCTATGAAACATTGAACAGTGTCAAGTTAATTAAAGGTTCATTTGCATATTTAATGAACTTTGTAATTAGTGATATTACTCTAAAATTACAGCATTAAATTTAATGAAACGTGCTACAAATGTTGATCTCATAGATATCTAATTGTCCCAGGAAGCATTGAGCAGTGTCAACTTAATGAACAGCTCATTTGCATTTTAAATAAAGTTTGTACAAGTGACTTAACTCTGAGAGTACTGTGCGAAAATTGATGAAACCTGCTACATATAGTGATTTAACGGATATTTGATTGTGCTGTGAAGCGTACTACTATTAATGAACCTGTAGTAAAACACGTGAGCCATTCAGTTCACATCTGGGTTTTTTCTGGATAACTGTCAGGGACACGGCTAAAGGTGACGAAGGCAACTATCATTTCTCTTGAAAAATAAGAATTGCGGAAGGGTTGTAAAGATCAACGCAAACGCTGCGTCGGTGTGTTTATATCCAAGCGTTATCTGGTTATAAGCACATCGAAACAGAATCCCTAAAGAAAATGTGAAACTAATATCTCTCGCAATCAAGACTGAAATCAGAGAATTATGACAAAAATCACCTAAACTGTAGCGATTTTTGAAATTCAAAATGGCAGCCTTACACTGTGTTAAAGAAAATTAAATTTTCGATTTCCAGGAAAACAAAGTGTTGGGTGACTTCAGTCACTGAGCATGTTTGAGGACAAATCTGCATTATCAGCAAGCTAGAGAAGTATTGTGAACATTCGAGTCTCCGAATATATCCTCCGGGAGTATTCTACATAGGCTGTATTTAGGCCTAATTAAAGTCGGCCATTTTTCATGAATTTTGTTTGATACGAGATACTATCACGATTGGAACTAATTTGGGATAATTGGACTCTTTGTATTTTTCACATTACTCGAAAGTGTTAGATGCCATACAGCTGAATATTGCAATATTACTCATAAAAACAAGTGTGTAACTAAAGAAACACAGATGAGATTACATTTGCCAGTTTAAAAGACCTTACTTCATCATCCAATTATTCCAAATTAGTTCCAATCGTGTTTACTACTAATATTGTTTGACATGTTGAAAGATACCGAATGAATGGGTGACCATGCATATATTCGACCGCGGTTTTAGACGATACATAAAACCATCGCGAAAATGAATTAATCGTCGTGACCATTAATTCATTTTCGCGATGGTTTCATTCAATTTGTCTAAAACTGGGGTAGAATATATGCACGATCGCCCATTTATTCAGTATCTTTCAACATGTCACACAATATTAGTAGTATCTTGCATCATACAAAATTCATGACAAATGGCCGACTTTGTCCCTTTAATTATTGATTGACAAGGTGAACCTCACACAGAAAGATGAATATTGTATTTTGGATGGTGATCACCTCTTGCTTTAATCGCCATATGTCGCCACATGAGAAGAAAAGTCTGTAATCAGCCCCTCATTATCAGTTGCTATAAACACCTGTTGTACATTTTTGAATAGGAGCCTTTCCTGGCATTGATCAGCTGGCATAGTGTTGAAGTGTAATGAAATGTTCCACGAAGGGTTTTACTCCTTCGACGATTGCATTAGACTTATCACGTTATTGAAGATATCTAACATATGAAGATCAGTCGTAAAACGTAGATAACAAATCTGTGAAGTTGTTGTTCGAGAAAAGGATGATGGTATATAGTGTTAATGCTATGTACGGAGAGATAGATAACGATCGATGAAGAAGTAAATCTAGACATTACTTCTAATGATTAAAAATGCCACTTGATGAGATCAAAACAGCGGATATAGAGTTAGAAAGCACACGCGATTCAAAACGCTACTGATTCAAATGCAAGTTCACAGGGAAGAGGGGAGATTGTACCACTGCACTACTCTACCCTACTCTACACTACACTACACTACACTACACTACACTACACTACACTACACTACACTACACTACACTACACTACACTGCACTGCACTGCACTGCACTGCACTACACTACACTACACTACACTACACTACACTACACTACACTACACTGCACTGCACTACACTCCACTACACTACACTAAACTGCACTGCACTACACTGCACTTCACTGCACTACTCTACACTACACTACACTACACTACACTGCACTCCACTGCACTGCACTGCACTGCACTGCACTTCACTGCACTTCACTGCACTACACTACTCTACACTACACTACACTACACTACACTACACTACACTACACTACACTACACTACACTACACTACACTACACTACACTACACTACACTACACTACACTACACTACACTACACTGCACTGCACTGCACTGCACTGCACTACACTACACTACACTACACTACACTACACTGCACTGCACTACACTACACTACACTACACTACTCTACACTACACTACACTACACTACACTACACTACACTACACTACACTGCACTGCACTACACTCCACTACACTACACTAAACTGCACTTCACTGCACTTCACTGCACTACTCTACACTACACTACACTACACTACACTGTATATATATAAAATTAAAGACTGCATCTACTTTTACGAGTTGGCTGAACTTGCACTCATCATCTTTTTTAGAATGAACTCGCATTCTTTTTCAAACCATCTGCATTCACCTGTCACGTGAATATTGTGTTGTGCACACAGGTTAACAAACTGACAATACATATTCGTAACCCTCACGAGAGATATTATCACTCATCCCTAAAAAAAACTGCATCTCTATCGATAGTTCATAACTTATTGAAAAGAATATTGTGTTGGCACTACACGCGCTTTAACATGGGAACCCGAAATGTCAATAGAAAGCCTAAAAGGGACAGTTTTGAGGCGATTCGCGTTGACGTTGAAAACAGATTGTGATGGCACTTTTCATGCGTTCCAACGTGGGAGCCCTAAAATGCCGATCGACAACCCCCAAGGGTCGATTTTAAGGTGATTCGTCTGACAACGTTGACGTATAAAATGGATTATGATGGTTTTGCAGCGTTGACGTTGAAAGCGAAAAGAAACGAATTGACTCCGCTAATGAAGTGGATGTCTCATCGGAATATTGTCAGATAATGGTGACAGTTTTGGAAAATCGTCCATGGCAGAACGATGTAAACAAACTGTGTTCATACAGGCCTAGTCGTCGATACTCTGTCATGCGATGATTCTTCGCAAGGTGAAACATAAGTTTAGTAAAATAACACTTCCAAAGCTAGGTCAGTGTTACAGTTTCACCTCAATTGTCGGTAAAAGTCACAAAATTTGCGTCACTGATTGACAATACATGTTTCTGTTCCCGAATAATTTCAATTAGGAACATGCACATACACATAAGCCAGAGCACAGGCATAGATTAGCAATGGAGTGCTCATTCCGTTGTTGTTATGTAAACCAATCAAAATCCAATGGACGTAAGGCACACTTATGAAGCAGAATTTGGCAGTATAATGACGTGGGTAACCAATTGTTTGTGATTATTATAAATCGGTGATATTAAACGCTGATACCCGTAATGCTGTAAATTTCAACAACGCGTGACAATCCAATAATCGCAATGTTGCAACATTAAAAAATGGGTTGGGTATGTGAGCTAGGGCCTTCCAAGCCTTGCGAGGCGTACGGTAGCTGTGTACACGCTTGGAAGAGACCGACTGGGATCTTATCTGATGTCTACGTCAGCGTGAAGTCTCGTAAGTTTTCGAATATATCAGCAATAGAACGGGAGTTTTCCTTCTGTCTGTGTCTGTGTCTGTGTCGATGATGGTAATTTCATTGTATTTACAACTATTTTCAGTAATAGAGCGCGAAGCCACTGCAGTGAACTGCAATAAAACTGCTTGCACTAATTAGTTTCAGCTGTAGCCGTTGCCACTTTGGTGTTGAACGAGGCTACTTGATAGAGACAAAAAGTCTGCTTGTACAAAGGCAAAACTAGCTCTGTCTGAGGCTCGGGTTGTAAATGAGAGTTTACGATTGGCACCCTGTGTTCAAGATTAAGATACAATGTAACATTACTATGCACTGGTCCATGTACAAATCTTTTTTATTTCAACTTCCCCAGACAGACTGTCTGCATGGGACATACAATGTTGTCGACTTTGCCAGCTGGCTACAGCCGAAACTAATTAGTGTGAGCAGTTTTATTGCAGTTCACTGCAGTGGCTTCGCGCTCTATTACTGAAAATGGTTGTAGTATGGTAACGTCGCATGTCATGTCTCTTAATATACGTGTTGAGTAATCAAATGCAAGACGTTCACAACGTTTGCAGATACACAGTTCATGTTGGGGGTAACATGTTATGCCATTTTAACTACCGAGATCTAGATGTGCAAAACAATCCATGTATGATTAATATTACGAACTAGTGTACTTGTACCGTTCGATTAAGGTTGTATGTGCCTCCGAGTCGGGGGCAAATATTTGGACTCTCAAATTTTTAAGATTCTTTTCTGGTCTACCGCTTGAGGGGACTCATTTTAAAGCTCTTGGAGTGAAAAATTTTCACCATCTTTTTTGAAAATCGACAATTCTATTTCCCCTTGTTGAGTTAACACACGGATATCGAATGCGGCCATTTTAAATTTCAAACATCGGTGATGTCACGTAATTTTTCTTTCTCTCGTACAAAATTTTGTAAGTTGACGCCCGATTTTTTATTTTTTATTTGGTGAGAGAGTGGTTTGAAAGTTTCATTGAGAAAGTTTCAGCAAAAGTTTAAGTCTTTCAATTTCGAGGCGTGTACTATACCTTAATTCGAAAACAGACAGTATGTAATCGAGAGACTAAATAATTTGGTTGCCTCGGGAATAGGATAAACCTCAAAATGAGGTCGTCAATGTATATTTCTTCTAGATAGTTGTACATTTCATGTGTAACAAGTGAGACTACTTAAAAGACCCGTGTTGCAATACATCCACACTTCTGTCATTACAGAATTCATGCAACTTTATGCAGCCTCATCCAAGGTGATTTATGACGCCGCTATGCATCGGTGATGAATGTACCACTTTAATGGCAGGTAAATTTGGATTCATTCAAAGTTTATTACATCATAGTCTGCTGCCCAAAGCGGAAACATGTGTAAGACAAAACGGCTTACATTACACGAATGACGTAATTAAGCGGAAAGGAGAATCAAGAAGAAAATTGGATCTATGAAAGCCATGAGGCTCAGCAACTAACAGCAAACCAACAGGAAAGTACAAGTTGAAGTTTGTACGTACCTCGAAACTCAAAAAGATCAATTAACTTTCTCCAGGGAAACTTTGAACCACTCTCTTTCAAAAGAAATAGAAATCTGGAATCAAAGTGCAAATTTCGGTTTCCAGATTACGAATTACGTAAAATTTACCGATGTTTGAATTCAAATTGGCTTCTATGCGCGTTTTAACACCAAGGAAAAATTGCATTTTCCGGTTTGTTTTGCAAAAAAAAACTAGAAGGTAAAACTTCATTAATTTCACAAGCTTTAACATGATTCCAGACACAAAAACAATTTATGGCCTTAATTTTTCAAAAGTCAAAAATTTCATTTTCCCCCACATATTAACGCAGGGATGGCGGTCATTTTTAATTTCAAATATCGGTAAATGTTGGGCAATATGTTTCTCTAGTTTCAAATTTTGTGCAGTGACCCCCTATTTGTATTCTTGATTTGGTGAGAGAACGGTTGAAAGTTTCATTGAGGAAAGTTTGAGCGAAGTTTGAGTATTTCACTTTCGAGGCGCATACTACCTTAATGACAGTTTTTTAAATGAAATTTCATGTAGTCAATCTAAATTCAGTGAAATGAAATTAAAATTAAGTCAAATGACGTAATTACAAAATTTCGTCTGATCTGATAATGAGGCAAATTATAGAGCATACTGTTTGGAGGACGAAGAGTTGGTGACGTGACATAGGATAATAGTAGTGCGATGATTTCTGGCCCGATCAACCACCTGCAGAAGATATCTGATCATTAATCGCAATTTAACGTACAAATTTCCGCGTTTACAGAAAGGATACGCGTGTAAATACATGATTATAAGCGGCGACATTGCTTTCTCGTGCCGTGGAGACATTGAACACAATCGTCTCTCGCAGGAATTGAAGTCACTTTTCCTTCGAAAATTACGGGCTGTGTTTTTCTAGATCTTCCCCAGTAATGTGTGTTTTGGGGGCAAAAGTACAACCAGTCTATATAATGTGGTTAGAGAGAAAACAAAGCAATCTAAATATTCATATCACCACAAAATGTTTTTGCTTTCCAGTCGTATTTGAATAGAATAATAAATTGAAATAACTCTTAACTCCCGATATAAATAACATGGGCATAATTTGATGATGCAGTTTGCTTGGGGCTGCAGTTTCCAGTGTCTATTAAATTGTGTACGAAGAAAAATCTTCTTCCTGGAGATCTTGAAAACTTATACTATTCAGTCTTTTGATCCGGTCTTTGCGTGTGCTGAGTCTGGTGTGACTCATATTCCGCATGGATGACGTAAGGGGGAATACGAGTAGGGAAAGATATTCGGACACGCAGTGTCTTTCTGATATCATGAGAGAGTTGTGGCCTTCTGGGGAGTAAAATTTGTTCCTGCGTTAATTCTTTCTGTTGCATTGCCCCCAGCATTTTTGTACTATCCATTGGACTATTTGTTAATAGTTTAATATTTTGTTTAATATTTGTTAATTTGTTTGCTGCTCCGACAAGTGGTAGATCGAAAAAGAAGTGTAGAATTTAAGAGCCCGGATGTATGTGCCCGAGGCGCATTCTCCTTTACTGTAAAGAAAGAAATGATGATAAAACTGACACAAAGTATGTCAGTACATGTAAGGATCAACAAACTTCAATTTACATAAATTATACATGAAATTACCATAACTGTCTCATATATTCAAACTGTGCTGGTTCAAAAAGTGTCAAATGAATGTGTTAATTTAGAACTTGCCATAAAAATGACAAATTTGCTGCCTCTTTCTGGGCCGCTGACGTGCTTAATATTCAAATTCGATGCACTTTGTCAAGATGAACAACGAAACGTTGATAATACATGGAATACTAAACTGTGCTTTTTAAACGTGTAATAAAAGTCGGTTTTCAGGTAGAACGTGCTGCAGCTGAACGACACGCCCATTGTGACCGTAACTGTAGTAATTGATATCGAGGCTCACACTGTGACACGGGGTTGGATATGCTATGCTTTTCACCACGTGAAGACGACATCCATCGATAGGGCTGCATTCACAAATGATAGGGGGAGGTTTAAGGAATCGCGATTGAAATCTTCACTCATTTTGGACCCCTTTCAACACCGTCAAACATATTTCAAATCCCACCCCGTACCCCTCTATATGATCAAAGTGTTCCAATCCCAGCCCCCGTTATTAGGCCTATATGGCCAAAAATTAATAAACCAACAAAATTGATTGAAATTTTGATATCTTTCTTTTCAGTATTTTTGCTCTCCTTAGCAATTCCAATCTCTTGTCTTACATCCTATCAGAGGGCTTCACGAATCTTTTTATCAACAAGCTAAAAATGACAACCGTCTGGTGTAATAGCTACCGAAGGTTACTGTGACGGATGGCCGGAAATCATCATTAGGAGGAGAGTTCAAGAGAGAGGGGGGTATGCCCCCTCTCTCAATCATAAACGGGGAGTGTCCTAGCCACCCTTGCGATCTTATGGGTTTTAGTCGCTATTTTAAACCCTTCTGTACACATTCTGAAACAGTTATGATGGATTTTCAGCGTTAAGAACTTTTGTGAGTTTTAAGAGTAATTTAGAAAATTCCTGATGACTCTTATAATCCAATGCGTTTTATAGTATCGATAGTATCCTATTGAAATATTCACTGTTCAGCTTGCCAACACAGCCAATGAATGCACTTTGCATATTGTATCTTTCAGAGTAGACTCTAATTCACAATATTATATTCATATATACCGGCTCTGTTGTCAAGTTGAATGTTGTGTATTTCAGCATGCTGTAGGGGAATAGGAAGAAACTGTAGTTGATATGAACAGAAATATTAAGAAAAAATATCAAATATATCTGTCCCTGTTATGAGGTCTACTTGTTGTTTTTCTTACGAAAATTCAATGTTATTCATATTATTTTAGATTTTACCAAAATAAAAGCCATGAGATGATATAAATGACTCCTGAATAAGGTTAAATATTATTAACATAAGAGTAATTGGGTGCCATAACAATGTCATTCATTTTCTTAACGAATCACTTTCAAAACTGTTGAATCTGAAAACGTAAGAAAAGTAGGGAATAACGAAAATATTGCCAGGTCCCCCGTAGTATACCCAGTGGAAAACTTGCAAATCCTCCTCAACTTTCCCCAGAAATTTCAAATCCCCCTTGAATTCTTCCATCCCCTCCTCGTATTTGTAGATGCAGCCTAGGCTAGCTGATGTACAGCGACGTGTACTGCAATCACACACACTCATCATTCCTACCTTCAGAAAGGTAATTTTCACAGATACGCTCGCAATCGTAAATTACACGTTGGAACATGTCGAGTGAGGGAATAATTGTGTTCACCTAACACCCTCTCTGGAAAACGATTGCTTTCAAATGACAAGCACGGGAATAGCAAGCATCTTTATTTTATTATAATCAATGTTTTATTTTTCCCTCTGCGTCCTGAATTCGTGTTTTCAGGGATTAACCCAATAATTCTTTCTCCCACTTAATGATTCAGAATGTCAGAATGAGATGACAAGCTTATTATGAAGTTTTTTTTTCATATATACATATATATATATATATATATATATATATATATATATATATATATAATATTTATAGTATATATAATATATATATTATATATATATATATATATATATATATATATATATATATATATATATATATATATATATATATATATATTAATAATAACATATGAGAGCGAGGGCAATATCACGATTTATTGCCTGCCCAAGGGATGGTGGTCATTATCGAAATACTGATGATGCCCGAGCCGTAGGCGAGGGCATCATCAGTATTTCGATCATGACCACCAGCCCGAGGGCAGGCAAAAAATCGTGATATTGCCCAAGCTCTCATGTGTTATTATTTTTATTACACCGAACAAGCAAACATGCAAAGAAACAAAAACACAAAGACTTCTTCGAGTACAGTTCGCCTTCTGAGTCCGGACCTCAGCGTAAAATGTCAGTGCCGAGTCTAGGGTTGCTTCTAAAGCTTGCCGATCTCCTCGGTGGCGTCCAAATTTGTCGCTAGCATAGTCGCTGAACACAGAAATTGCATTCCTTGTTGCCATTTTTGTTCGTTTGCTGTTTACCTGCATCAAAATATCGTCTAACTGTGCCGGTGACAGCTCTGCATGACGTTTCGCAGCCATAAGTTGCCAACTGCAAAGTACAACAAGCGAACGACAATTTGTTTTGCGCAGAAAGGACGCGCAGTAAGTAAAATGACGTCATCCATGTAATATCAAATGCAGAGGGCATCATCAAGTTGGCAGAGGGCATCATCACATTCGCAGAGGGCATCATCACGTTCTTTTAAATGTCACGTGAGTCGTGTTTAACCAATGGCAGTGCACGCTGAATGAGTGAGGTGTAATACATATATATATATATATATATATATATATATATATATATATATATATATATATATATATATATATATATATATATATATATATATATATATATACATAATGTATGTAATTATCGTTAGCAGCAATTAATTTACACAGGGATAGAGATTAGTCGACATGAGACCTATATACGGTGGCCCAAAACTACCTGTTCTCCGCATTCAAAGTCTGCGTCGCATTCAATTGTTTTTCTCTCACATATGTCTCCGCATTCAAAGTCTGCGTCGCATTCAATTGTTTTTCTCTCACATATGTCTCCGCATTCAAAGTCTGCGTCGCAATAAAATGTTTTTCTCTCACATAAGCTTATGTCTCCGCATTCAAAGTCTGCGTCGCATTCAATTGTTTTTCTCTCACATATGTCTCCGCATTCAAAGTCTGCGTCGCAATCAAATGTTTTTCTCTCACATAAGCTTATGTCTCCGCATTCAAAGTCTGCGTCGCAATCAAATGTTTTTCTCTCACATATGTCTCCGCATTCAAAGTCTGCGTCGCAATCAAATGTTTTTCTCTCACATAAGCTTATGTCTCCGCATTCAAAGTCTGCGTCGCAATCAAATGTTTTTCTCTCACATATGTCTCCGCATTCAAAGTCTGCGTCGCAATCAAATGTTTTTCTCTCACATAAGCTTATGTCTCCGCATTCAAAGTCTGCGTCGCAATCAAATGTTTTTCTCTCACATATGTCTCCGCATTCAAAGTCTGCGTCGCAATCAAATGTTTTTCTCTCACATATGTCTCCGCATTCAAAGTCTGCGTCGCATTCAATTGTTTCTCTCTCACATATGTGTTCGCATTCAAAGTCTGCGTCGCAGTTAATTGTTCCTCTCCTAGATGGGCCACAGGCGGTCCAAACACTATTAATAAGCTTATTATTGAGTTTTTCTCAGTTTTCTCTATCAGTTCTTCTCCCTTTCTTCACGCTCTGACTGATCGTAGGAAATAAAAAGAAATTACTTTATAGCCTAACCTAGCCTCTTGACTTTATTTATTTTACACCCCATTACAAGGACGTTTATCTCTCATACACACACATCTTGTAATTAATTAGTCAACATGACTAATTATGCTAATCCGTGGACTTATCAGGGATTTATATAGGTTAGTCAACATGGCGAAAGATAGGAAAGGTTACTAAAACTCCTTTTTCATTTACATCTCTATCTTTCCATGTTGACCAACCCTTGATAAGTCCACGGATATTAGCATAATTAGTTGTGTTGACTAATTAATTACAAGATGTGTATATGAGAGATAAACATCCTTATAGTGGGAGTAAAATAAATAAAGAGTCAAGAGGCTAGGTTAGGCTATATAGTCATTTATTTTATTTACTACAATCAGTCAGAGCATGAAGAAAAGGAGAGGGACTGATAGTGACAGAGAAAACTGAGAAAAACTCAATAATAAGCTTTATTAATAGTGATTGGGCCGCCTGTGGATGGTCGTCGCAGTCAATGATTTTGTCACCAACACATGAAGGCATTGGCAAGTTTTGGTGAGCGTGACCCTCGCTCCATGACCCATGTTGCATCCGGAAAAAAGTATCACTCTTTTAGTGTTCGTGATCGCGAAAAGCTCATTTTTGAAGGTAAGTGACAAAGTAATTCATTGTATTGTAAACTTATGGGGTTCATGATCTAG
Organism: Ptychodera flava; assembly: GCF_041260155.1. Lineage (NCBI taxonomy): Eukaryota > Metazoa > Hemichordata > Enteropneusta > Ptychoderidae > Ptychodera > Ptychodera flava. The sequence continues at coordinate 18,752,199 of NC_091940.1, read as the reverse complement.
CCAAGGTACGCTGCTCACCAGTATGGGCGCATCATAATGGGTCCCACATGAGCGTCCGAATGTAAAACGGCAGCCCGTCCCACAACTGCCAATACATCCAGGGCTAGACGGTGGCTAGATCATTAACCCCATAAGCTTACAATACAATGAATAACTTTGTCACTTACCTTAGAAATCAATGAGCTTTTCGCGATCACGAACAACTGAAAGAGTGATACTTTTTCCGGATGCAATCATGGGTCATGGAGCGAGGGTCACGCTCACAAAAACTTGCCAGCGCCCTCATGTGTTGGTGACAAAATCAATGACTGCGACGCCCATCTGGGAGAGAAACAATTGAATGCGACGCAGACTTTGAATGCGGAGACATATGTGAGAGAAAAACATTTGATTGCGACGCAGACTTTGAATGCGGAGACATATGTGAGAGAAAAACATTTGATTGCGACGCAGACTTTGAATGCGGAGACATATGTGAGAGAAAAACATTTGATTGCGACGCAGACTTTGAATGCGGAGACATATGTGAGAGAAAAACAATTGATTGCGACGCAGACTTTGAATGCGGAGACATATGTGAGAGAAAAACATTTGATTGCGACGCAGACTTTGAATGCGGAGACATAAGCTTATGTGAGAGAAAAAAAATTGAATGCAACGCAGACTTTGAATGCGGAGACATATGTGAGAGAAAAACAATTGAATGCGACGCAGACTTTGAATGCGGAGACATATGTGAGAGAAAAACAATTGAATGCGACGCAGACTTTGAATGCGGAGAACAGGTAGTTTTGGGCCACCGTACCTATATCAACCTTACAACTTTCTGAAAACTTTGTGAATATAGATAATAATAAGAAAATCCCCACAGGGAAAAATTACAGTGTTTATAAATGCACTGCGACCTATACACGTAAAGAAAGACGTGCCTCGGTGTGGCTACATAACTTATGGAACACAGCACTTCCAAATTGATACTTGTATAAAGAAAGTGATAAAGATATATTCTTTTGATTAATTAAAGACCATTGGGACAAAAATATCTGCGATCATATGCGATAATTTATCCGATGAAAAATATGATATCTTCTGGCGTAAACCTTGATATCATCAATTAAAATGATGTATACGGAATATACCATGTTTACTCACAAGGTCAATGATCGACATTGAAACACTTTCTTTGGATGGAGTCGTTCTGTATCTGTGTGTTGTTGTTTTAGAGCATAATGCGTTACTTTATGCTCATATGCAAAAGATAAATTGGGATCATGTCATGTTTATCAGAGAGCCGATTACTAACAAAAGGTTGGGTTGTAGCAAACTGCCTAACAACGCCTTGCCTAGGTTTCCGAACACCTCAATTTTAAGTCTTGTCAGCGTTGTGCTACTTCCTTTGTTATTAAGGGCGACACATCTAACAAGGTACAACTGTAAATCTCACTTGAATTTTAACAACTGACACGACAATATGAAATATAAATTTATTGTATATTACAAATTATTTATTTATTATTTCCTGAAGGAATATCCCTTAATAGCCTTGTTTTCTTGATTACGCTGTTGTTTAAGTTTTGATATTAACATTGAAATATTTGACACATGGTGACATGGTTTGAATATTCACGAATGACATATCAGTTACACACAATCATGCAGAATGTGTATACCCTCTGGACGACATGATTTCGAGAGTTTTTTCATCAAAATTTCTGATTCTGAAGAGTAATTTCTTGACCACAGAGACAGTATCTATTCCCAGGATTCAAAGTGTCAGTGAATATGTGTTCAAAATGTACAACTGATAGACAGCTACACTTCTATAAAAACAGATCTTTGTCTTTATTGACAGGGCGTTGAATTCTTATTATGACATTTAATTAATTCTATGGCCTTGAGTGTTAGGACTGGCTTCATGACAATTTATTGCGATATGATACTAAGTCGACTGATACTCGTCAGACTTCATTGAGTTGACACTTACTTTTATGTGATATGCAAAATCTAATCTGCAAAATTGGCAGTATTCGCCCACTATTTTCACTTGCGGGTGAGAATTATTATAATGATGATTATTGCAGTGCGTGACAAAGCTTGCGCATCAGCTTAGTGTTACACTATAGCATTCATGTTTCTACTAGTTCACGCATCTGCCTACTTTTTTCTCACGTCCCTTGTACGCTGGGAGTGTGAGAGAACTAGATTTGAAAGGATTTACATTATTGTTTCGCGAGTGCTTATTGGCTCTTTACTGTCCCCGTGCCTAAACCACTCTTGGCTGGTCCCCGCCTCAGTGACAAGCACAAAGAGGCAGGTAATGGGAAACCGCCATGTATCGAATTACGAAATCTGATTGGTTGAACCATGGAGCGCTGTCATTGGCTGTTCGATTTTACTCTGAAGTAAAGCTAAAATTATCACAGTTTCATGATGCGAACGTGGCTAGAATTTAACCAAGGATTTAATTACCATTCTTACAAATTTTGAAATATTGGCAGCTACCAGATTAGACCAAAAAGCACGCGACAAAAAATGATGCACTATGTGCGGGCATGCGCAATTAACAACTTCCGGGAGACCAAAAACTGTCTCATTTCAAAGTGGCGGTTTGCCTGTATCTGCGTCTTACTACGTGCTGCGTCTAGGCACGTGAGACGGAGTGATCAGCGAAAAACCACTCGTATTATTTGACGAATGGGCGGTCGCGTACTATAAACCGGAACTACACCGCGGGCAGACGACACATTTCAAAGTAGTGGGTATGTGTAGTCCCAGTTGGTGACAAATTTGGTTAGAGGATTGACCGACGCACGATGTCATGTAGCTATTTGACTATAAATGCATCGCCAAATTACATGTATTAATACTCAATGCTCTTATAGCAGCGAGAAGGAGACTCCCATCAGTATAAACATGTTTCGCTTATGCGCCAGTCAATGTAAACCCCCCCCCCCCACCTCGGGCGATACGGGAAAAATGGGGGGGATTAGACCGTGTGTGCCATGAAACTGTGCCCGAGGGGGTGGGGCAATTGCCTCGTTTTGATCCCCCTATTCCTTTGACGGACAGGCCCAGAAGATGTTCGTAAATAACTACGCATGCGCATGTATGCAGGGCCTGAAAATTACCCGAGGTCCCGGACCAGTGATTTTTTATCCCGAACCAGTACTAATTACCCCTAAAAAGTCCGCAGACCAATACAAAAAAGAAGACAATTTATTTTGCAAGGGAATGTCCAGTGCTTTTCCCAGATTGTGTTCTAGTGTCTTTTGACGAAAAATTAGAAACTACGTCCCCCCAAAATACCGAAGTTACTGAAACCATGGGGGTAGCAGAGACGTTAAAAGCCAGTTACACGAAAACCAAGAGCCCATTCCATTGAGAGACTACGTCTTTTAGCTACAAAAATTACAATAATTATCGCGTCTTTAAGTCAATCAAACATTTAAAATTTAGTCTATTTCTTTCATCACAGCATAACTCTAAAGGAAAATCAGTTACTCTATTACAGTTTGCGATTCATGATATAAGCCAGGCGATGTGCGTCCTCTAGCCACTGCACTGCAAAAATCAAATGACGGGCCACGTACTCATTTTACATGTAAAATTTAATGTGGTAAAAACCAGACCATAGCCTCAGCTAAAAATATCAGCAACCCCAAAATTGTGTGAAAATATTATATCTCTGTCTATCAAATTAGTATTTTGCAGTAAAATTCTCTGGAAGGAGTCTCATTACAACTTTCCGATCGTCCGTAGCACGTGGAGGGATCGTGTCCGTAGTAAGCAAGCTTCTGAATTTAGAAGGTCACCATGCTGAATTCCTTATATAGTCAAGACCCCCTAGCTCGATTGTAGTTGACCTTAACAAGAACCGCCTAGCTTGTCAAAACAGCGTTATGGCAATTTGCTATTGCTATCAAAGGAAAAAGAAGTCACTCTCAGATATTTGGTGTTTTCAACCTATTTTTTACAATTTAACTGGAAAAGAATCAACCACTGGGCAATTACAAAAATGAAGTGAACTTTATAGCAATAGTACAAAACATGTCAAGTGTGTGTACAAGAACTTGAGAAAACTACCAAGTAAATGTTTATGCAGTGTGTCTGTATTAAAAAGATTGGCAGTTTATGCTGTATGTAAATCCCGAGCAACTCTGATAGAAATGCATATATAACATGAGTATGAGAAATGAATCATTCTTGTATTGTAAAGCAAATTTTTGAGGACCAGTGGATTTTACCTTTGGACCAGTGAAAAAAAAACCAGGTCACTGGTCCTGGGACCAGTGGGAAAAAAACAGAAATTTTCAGGCCCCTTGTAATGGTATGTTGTTGTTCAAAGCGGTAGCATGGCGAAAGGTGGCTTTCAAGGCCATGTGGGCCGGTAAGCAGCTTTTCAACTGGCTATTGATGAACGCGATGCAGCAGTATTCAGAGGTGTGCATGACAGTTCATTTGTGATTGATGGCTTAAATATCGATAACTAAATAAATGATTTTCATCTGCCGTATATTCTTAGTTTTTGGAAAACTGAACATACCATACGCATAATTTCCCACATTTTCCCACGTGAGCGTGACATTTCGGATGTTCACGATGCGTCATCGACATGGTCCAGCACTAAAAAGAGCTCCGGGTCAACTCTATTTTTGATAAAGCTTAAAGGGACAAAGTCAGCCATTTTTCATGAATTTTGTTTGATGCGATATACTACTTATTTTGTTTGACATGTTGAAAGATACTGAATGAATGAGTGACCATACATATATTCGACCCCAGTTTTATACAAATTAAGTAAAACCATCGCGAAAACGAATTAATGGTCATGACCGTTAATTCATTTTCGCGATGGTTTGCATGTATCGTGTCTAAAACTGGGGTCGAATATAGCATGGTCAGCCATTCTTTCGGTATCTTTCGACATGTCAAAACAATACAAGTAGTATCTCACATCAAACAAAATTCATGAAAAATGGCCGACTTTGTCCCTTTAAATTGCTTGTGTATTTGGAAAACATGTTCGGTCACGACGGGATTCCTTTTTATGTTCGCTAAATGTATTATCAAATTTATTCATGATGACAGTAGCTAGGGAAACAGTTCTGTTTCATCAGTGTGATCATTCTGATCATCTGTTCTGTTGAGTTTTACACAGTATCTTTCTGCCGTGTTTTGTGATGAATAAACACGGATCATTGTGAATTTTCATTCCTCTGCTTGTTTTAAATCAGTGCATGACTGATGTAGAATGTGTCATTGTGCTTGTAGCATGAGAGAGAGAAGACAAAAAAGCTGCACTTGTGAGATTGGACATCATGTCTCTCGTTTATCAGCTTTAATTAGTTTATTGAGGCGACATTTCTTGTGTGATACATCTGGTGTTTTGATCTAATTAAATCATTTGTTCTAGCCTGAAATATGTTTATGCCTGACAACATACAAGCAAACTAGACTGAAAAATATTGTAAATGTTTGCTCCAAAATAGGTGACGTGACAGTGACACCTCAACACTTTTATCTGGTCACAGTATAAGTGGCTGAAAAACAAATGCGAAAAGTATGTTATTTTCCTGGATCTATTTGTGTTGATTGTGATAGACATTTGTGAACAGCATAAATGTCACAAAACCTATGCTGTTTTAAATGATAAAAATTGTTCTAAAGTTGAACATGAACTTTTTATATTGATGCAGGTTGTTTACGACATGAAAATTCCAAAGACTGACATGTGTGTAGGAATTTACAAATTCCCCACCCCCATAATTGGGGTATTTACTTGGGTTAGGTGGGGATTTTCCGGATTGTCTTGCCCCAGGGGGTGGGGCATTTGGCAGATTTCACAGGTCTAATTTCCAAATCCCCCACTAAACCCCGAGGTGGGGGGGGGGGGTTTACATTGACTGGCGCATTAGCATTATATGTAAGTGAATGTGGACGATGTTTTTCGAAGCGGAATAATATATATAAAAGAAAGTTATTGATGACAATGGTGTTTTCCTCAATAAAAAACGATAATTGCAATTTTCTCAATTACAGAATGGACGCAAGAAAAATTATCCCACAGCCCAGTGGACTGAGATGGAGTGTCCCACACTCGTTTGGGCATTTCCGTCTCGGGTATAGTAATAGACAGAAATTCCCAAACTCGTGTGAGACATTCCATCTCAGTCCATTAAGCTGTGGGATTCTTTTATTCTTATTTTTTGCGATTTTGTATCTTCTAGGATCCAGTCTATTGTTTTCTTTTTTAAAACATACTGTAGGAGCGGCTGGCAAAAAGAACGGCTTAAAAACAAACAGCTTTTTAAAAGCACGATGAAAATCTATACTATTTAATTAAACCATAAACCTTTGAATGCGCAACAAAGACGATTGCTAGGCAATGATGGCTCCATTCATTTACATAGTCTGAAATCAGGGATCATTTAATGATGTTACTGACGTCGAGTCAATAATTAGCGCTTTTGTCCCATTAGCGACGCGAATCTATGTCGCGAAATTTAGAATTACAAAACCCATTCAACACATCTGAAAAGGTACGTCATAAAGTTTATTATAGACATCATCATTTTGTACAGATTTAACGCCGTTAAATTCGCGAACTTCCAATATAATTGTCTGCAATCACAAAACACTACTGGACACCCGCCCCCCCCCAAAAAAAAAAACCCACACACACACAGACAAAAAAACAAAAAACAAAAATAACAAAAACACGACAATCTGTCACTGCGAATGGACGTGTGGGCACTGATTGCAAATTACAGTTTACCATCTGCCTGAGAGAGACATCAACCATAAATTAGAAATTAATTGGGATGTTTTGATTTGAGTCGCGCCATTAATAATGTTTGAGGTTGACATATGAACACAAATTACAAATAAACACGTATAAAGCTGCACAGAGGCCACATGCACAATCCACTCGTCAAGGGCTCACTTTGTGTTTGGCACTCAGCTGGGTAAGACGGAACGCCATTCTGTGTCAAATAACCAATATAAGTAGTCTCTGTTAGCCAACTACACGACCATAAATGCAACAAGTACATCACTGCATTGCTAGCTTCTACCACCTGACTCGACAAGTAAGTAATGCGCTTGCATCAATCCACTATGTATCTGCCGGTCTTAGATACCGTGACTGATAAAAGTCGATTTTCTGAGTTTCAAAACCCAGAGAATGGTAACTTGATCAGTCTCACGAAATATTTGTATTTCACTTTTCATGGTGATTTATTTTTTTGCGGGATATCAATTAGGACATAGTGACATCATGGAAAATAATCCAAAAAGGTCGCATTTGAAGAAACCTTCCATTTTATCTTATTTCTCCTTTAAACATTACGGAAATTCTTTGATGTAAATCCAGCGACAAGCTTTTGATGTTTTTGCTCACGTGAGGTTTTGTTGGAAAATTCATGTTGACACCAGACAAGTGAAAAATTATATATACCTGTGAGCGATTTGAATGAATTTTCGGCAACTATTTCCATATTAGGAGGACGCGTTTTGTCAAAAATGCAGGCAATTTGCCAAAATACCACGGTCAGCTGAAAAGTACATCAACCTCATTTCAGAAGCTCTGATTTCAAAAGGATTAAGTGACATAACAATTTACCCTCGCACTTCTGCAGGAAAAATCTAATGTACACGTGTCGCAGACTCACCTGTGGAAAGCTTTGGCATTTTGAGCCATACTCAAGTAAAAATTTGTCTTCTTGAAGAAATCTCAACGACCACAGGAGAATCGAGGTAATATTTTCAGTGAAAGAACCCACTACAAGAATTGCGTGCAGCTTGAGGATAGTCGAATATACATGCCTGCGTAGGTTACCGGTTATAAAATTTTAATTAATAAGCCGAAATATCAACCCTTGTGTATATGATGATCATTAATACGTCAAAACTTTAATTACCCATGTCCCGTGAGTCTCTATGTAATATTTTTAGCCTCATCTGAATCTGCCGCCGGAGAGGGGACAGGTATTTCCGGCAATGCACGATGTCGCAATATCGGCTTGGCAAGGTTGTATACACGAGTGTTGAGCAAATGGACGGGCGAGTCACTTTGGGGTCAGACTTGCAGTTTGCGTCGAATGATGAACAAAATTGAACAGCTAATCATGAGTTAAAAATGACAGTTTTACCAGAATATTAAACGTTGCGAGCAGAGTGTCGGAAGGCCACACTACGAAAATACTAACTTCGGAAAATTTGTCTTTCGATAGGTCAAGTACGTTCTTGCCCTAGACAGGATGTCTGTGGGCGACTTATTTCAAATCGATCTGTTTAAGATAGACTTCATATTCAATAACCCCTTCAAAGTAGCTGTCAGCGATATCAGATGGACTACATGTGTGTCATCTCACCGTAATTACGAAATTGTGACGTCTGTACTTGCCGATCACTATTTGCAAAATTCGTCTTTAGACACATTGGCAAGATGCGTTAACTAACTGCCCAAAACTTGTAAAAAGTGTTAAAACTGCTAATATGTGGATTACAACAAGGGCGATCTAGTTTTGTTGTTTTCATTACCCCGACTAACCTATTACCAGCCAGATCTTTCAAGTATAAAGTCGTATCATAGTGACGAAATTTAAACAACCCAAGGTCAATATCACTACTGATCTCTCTGTCGAAATTTCAGTGCTAGAGGCAGCTTGGTTAATGTAAAATTTATCAGATTGGTTTTTGTCTCCCATTGTATGAAATATATACGCCATTAAGCCACTAAAGATATGAAAGACTATAGTTGAAGACTGCAAAAGTGTACTATCTAGCATAAATGATTTAACTGGTTTTATTTATTTTCTTGAGTCGTCGATGATTTCGATCTGGCGAGAGATACCTCATTGTTTACATATTCATGTCACATGTACGTTGTTATTTATGGCTTTCTTCGTAATTTATCTCACTTTAGACTAAACTCGGCATTTGTTTGTCCACTGAATATTTCATTAAGTGTCCTCAAGCGACTGCATCATACAACATTGGAGCAGCCGTGCAAATTTCCGAATACTTCGAGAAAGAACTTATCGTTTAATTCTGTCTCATGCATTCACTCTCTGACCGAATTCTTTAGAGGTCAAAATTATAAAGTGCAAGAGTATGAATGATGCATTCAGTACCGACTGTTTGGTTCAAGATATCATTTTTTGCGTTTCATATCGTGTCTTATTGGTGTTTTTTGTCAGTTTTTCAATCAACTAGATTGGACTAATTTGGGAGAATTGGATCTTTATATTTTTCAACTTTCTTAAAAGAGTCAGGTGCCCTATAGCTGAATGTTGCAATATTACAAATTACACCTAAAGTCCCCAAAACAAGTACAGTGTACTGCTTAAAAGAAAATCAGATGAGCTTATATTATTAGATTAGCAAGACATCACTTCACTATCCAATTATCCCATATTAATTCCAATCGTGTTAATATTCAAAGTGTGGCTGACAGCATCAGAATGAAATAAGATACAAAGATCCAATTCTATGGTCATATTTGATGTTGGGTTAAGTAACTTTCAGAAGTTGGAAGATAATGTGGTAATTTCTCAAAAACATGTAATACTTCAGGGAGCAGTATTGCAGGCTGTTGCCATTGTACACCATATGTTCCATATCATTATATTTTGCTTCGGTTGCAGCATGTTGCATATTAGACACAATCCGATATGGCCATAAGGCAGTTATTGTCACATTGTCTCAGAACGAAGAAATACTAATAACCTTAATCGATTTCTTTTTGTTTAGCAAACGACATTTCCTAGCATATGTGCTTGCCAATTTGTTTTACATTACGATCCAGCATGGCAGATAAATAGAAGCCCTTTCCCCCGGAGTGTCTGGAGGGAAATTGATCATCAGTTTGGAAGGCGATGTCATCCAATATAGGGTTGGTTAGCCACTCTGTTATAAAAAATCCTTTAGGGGCATTACACAATCATCCCTCAACTGATTTCTTTTAAAGTTTGCAAACGGACGAATGAATATACCATGCCATACATACATATGTATGGCAATTTATCTCGTATTACAGTCAAATATGCAATCTAATTTGCGATGTAATTCAGCTACATATGCGATAAAATATTGTCATAATAAGAACACAGTGATATTACAGTGTTACTATTAGTTTTTTCTTCAAAGTATTAACGTTCCGGCCACCATATTACTATTCGTTCTTTCAAAGGGAGTTGTTACTATTCGTTTCTTCTTCAAAAGTAGCATTTGTCTGTTGAACTCGCCTTGGCCTGCTGAGAGGTACCTGGGGATCTTCAGTGTATTGACTACACGAGACGTTTAGAGTTCGTTGGTACTACATAGACTTTATTTCTCTGTAGACAAGCTTGACAGTTGCCATCGCCAAAGATACGCTTCTCCCATAGTCTAAATGTCTTGGGTCCGCTGTGTTCCTCGCTCTCAAGCAACTATCTATGAGCAACTATCGTCCAACAACTATCCTTGAGCAACTCACTATTCGTTGTAACTTTATGGGATTTCATACGATAGACATGAATTCAAGATAGAATGATACATCGAATCATAAATGTCAGTGTGCACAATTAATATTCAAACGTCACTGTGACACATGTTCTTGTTTTCGTCCTGACTTCCGTAAACACCTTCGTAAAACGGAATTAGCGTTATTGTGCGTTTGTCTAAAAATATGGTTTGTATGCAAATCGACTTATTATAGAGATCTTGTTGTTTTAATTAACCATTTTACTGGTGTCGATGACCACTAGGTTCATTAACTTTTATGTGGAATAAACCATCTCCGTAACAACAGGTGTACAGTGTAACATGGTATCCGTTCCCCAAGATACACGAGAGTATTCTCTTCACATATGGTGTGTGCAATCCCTGTGCCCTGTACAGAGAATGTATGTTGGCCTTTGCTTCACATTTTTGTCACCATCGCGATTACTTGACGTGTGAAAAAAGTTTTATTGCAGTAGCTTAGATGTGCACAAATAATACAGCACAATAGTTCAGCGCATTGGTTAATACATGCCAAAACACGAAATGCCGGTTGCAGAGCCACAACAAAACACTAGCTTAATGGTATTTACATCATGTTTGCACAGTTTAAAGGCCAGCATGTGAATGTTTATGAATATACTTTCATAGATTTTCAAAAAATTAAAGAGAATTATCGTCGTGTGACGGAATTAGATCACTGGAATAACAATTATATGGCTCTTTAAAATCCTGCTTTAAAATTTCAATGAGCGGCCATAACCTGGTGTCCACCAGACATGTTCACTTTAACACTATTTTTAGAATAATCATGAAATGTTGCAAATGCATTGGGTTGAGGTTTTACCACTTTCGTGCATGATAATCTGAAATTGTCGATAGTATCTGGCAAAAGGTATACAAATCAGAAGATATTGAGAGAAATGCCATGAAGTCAAAGATACTAAGAACGGGTAAGGTTTTATTAAGTTATAGGTTTTAGTCCTCCCGTTGTTTTTGGTATTTTCTGTTGTACATATGTATAAACGTAGGTTATTGTTATTTCACAATAGTTATCACTGAAGTACCACAGAGATGCAGAACCAACTTCTGAAGTCCTTCAATATCCCAGACTGATATCATAATGACCTAACCCTGTATGTTCGTTTTGTCAAAGTTAACAAATGCACGTATTCCTAACGCTAAAATCGGTTTTCCTCCATATTCAAAATCTATAGTTACAAAGTTCACGCAAAGAACGGCATAGAGAAAAATTGTATCTACCTTTACCGTGATGGGAATGGCCTCACGGGAGGCCAGCGTGTTATCAGGATGCACGTTCTGCCACAGCAGGGGCATCCAGGAATCATAGTGCAGATAGCGGACTGGAGGGCGGTGTGGGATCCCTCATGGGATCCCACCGCAACACACACGGGCAACACGGTACCAGGCATGCACTTAAGGTCTATGACAGTAACCCTATGGAAACTTTATTGAGTTCTTAATCATCCAAATAAGAAACTAGTGACCGTTCTCTTTATTTGTCCACTGCTTCCCCGCAGTGACGTCATTTTTTGATAATGAAGGGTAAGTGGGAGTTTTAGGATGTGAACTTGAGCGTGGTAAGAGCCGAAGTGGCTGGATCGTGACGTTGGCGGTACGGATATGCGAGTGGATGATGACTCAGGGGAGATGACGCAAATAGATTTGATAGTGATAATGAGTGAGGGTAGGGAGCATTTGTTGATTGGCCTATGTTCACTGTTACTTCTTTGCAGATGATAAGGTGAAGCGGTGGTGTGATAGCCTGCACGAATCAGTACGCGGCCTTCTCTTCGTTAACCATGATTATAGCAAAGCCATAATCACCAAATATCAGTGTTTCTGTCGCTTAAACTTGCATCGCAAAGATAATAGTGACACGACACGTACACTCTCCTTATCAACGTCATGTTCATTAACTACTATCACCACTACCACCACCATCATCAGCAACAGTATGACCATCGTCATCATCACAGCCGTCACCACCGCATCACATTCATCATCAGCATCATCATCATCATCATCATCATCATCATCATCATCTGGTTTTAGAAAAACAACAACGTCAGACGACTCTAGTTATTCTTGCAGAAGAACTAGAAATATAAGTCCGAAACTTTGTCATGAAATTGAACAAACTTTTCATTTTTACCGAATTTTGTATATGCTTTAGTGTCACTTCTCCTTTTTACCAGTGTGTTTCTGATCACTGGGCAGTTCCTCATAAGGGTTGTTCGTCAAAGCTCTCTATTCAGCGGTTACAAATTGTTCTGTAATACTCGATTCTAACCTGTCTGGCGATCTCTGATTATCCAAAGTTCTTTGCATATGAAACATCTTAAAGACTTACTTTGATAAGCTTATCATCTAAATTTGGCACAAGCTTTCTGAATAAATGCTCAATTTCCTCGTGAGCAATGCCAGCCATCCCTGTACGACCTCAGCGTTCAAGTATGTCTGTTCATTAATTTAGCCTGACTTTTAAACCACAACAGCAGTGTCTTCACTCTCAGTCTGATTTACGGCGATATTGATTTACAGCATGCCGTAAAACTTGAAATATTAATGAACGTGTGTGATGACTGCAGAGTCTGTTTTCGTTCCTCTGGGACATAACTCTCAGGATTGATTTGATAGGACAGTCGATGACCTGCAAATCATCTTGCTCTATTAGCTTCAAGGCAGCCATGACAAAAATTTGCATAACAGCCTCACTTCATGTATTGCGTCATCTATGGACGGAAACCCAATCAGAAGAAATTGTAGGTCCTCTGAATGTAGGTTACGTAACCGCAAGTCATACTTTCTTTTTTTATCAGATAACCACTCGTCACACAAACTGTAACTGCTGTGCTGTGTCGTTGCGTTGGACTTGCTACATTGTCAAAGCGACCGGAAACCAATCGCATTGAATCAGTCACGATGCGGTAAGTGTCTGTTGTCCTTGTTTCTGAGTCGCGACTTCCATCTATTACATCGTATTTCCGTAATTTCATTTTCTTATACAGAGGTCGTCATCTTGAAGAAAATACCCAAAAAACAAAACGAAACAAAAAAATATAATTGACAGTAAATTTGGAAGTTTGCTTTCAGTTTTTCTTTGTTTCTGACAACTTTCGTCATAGGTTATCTATAATCTGAGTTACTGGAACGGAACCTTCCACTGCAAAATATGCAGTGTTAAAATCAATTAGTAAATATTGCAAAAAAAAAAAAAAAATTGGAGTCGTATTTTTATCTCTATGAACCATGAATTTTCCCTGTAGGAGCAACATTTCATTTATTATGAAATAAAAAATGATATGATTACATTGATAAACAAGATAACAAAATTGTTTACGTTTATCTGACTTGTTTCCCAGCTCCGTGTGCACCAGCCAGTTCAAGAGCGGATGTGATATTGAACTTTCCTCCATCAATGGTGAACCTTTGTTGTAGTTCGCCTTGTTGTGGCTATAAAATACATTTTCTTGTTCATCTCTCTAACCTGTGTTAAAATGCCAAGTGTTCAACTACTAACAGTGTTTGTTGGTATGTAATGTCTTGTAATGTTGTCATCGTTGACAGATGAATTCTGGTATTGATTGCTTATTATACACAATGCGTCTTGCAGACAAATAGTGTGTATCCCAATGTATTCCAGGGGAAGATAAAGTGTATTTATATCACGGAACAAAAAGACAGAAAACATCAAAAGTTACCGCCACCATCCCTTTGTTTAATAACAAGAAAAATTTATGATCGTCAATTAAATTATAGTGTTCCGTGTGTTTCCTGGTATCGTTTTCACGACGTGCATGTAATGCCGTAATTCCATTTTTATCTAGTGAATGCAGTATAATTAAGTAACAGTATGTAGCACAGAGGAATTTATATATTCCAGTTATTCGTGTATATTAGTTTCATGGTACTGGGCCAGGTGTTAAAGGTATACAGTCATCTGTAATCTAAATATGCCCATATATGGTCAAAGGGGCGTTCCTTGGTATTCAAAATGCCCAAGTGAGGACGCTGTTTTTAAAAAGCGGCCACCCGCTTAAAATCTGTGATTGATTAGATTTTCTCTTTCCATGATAACTGTGGCAAAATTGGAATAGGTGACAGTATACCTTTAATCAGTGGAATATATCTTTTAGATCATGGCAGTTATATTCACGACATCGAACGGATAACTTCGTGTTGTCTACTTTCAGCCAATCACAAGAATAGCACTATTAAATCTCGAAAAACTACAACCAACATTCCGTCAGTCTAGTGCGTGATGTGAATACCCTTAAAGCGCAGTGGTCGTCGCGCTGCGCATCCTCCTGAGGGGGTCCCCCTCTGTTGTAAACAAATCCAAGAACGCCGCACATGTTACGGGTTGATTGTAATGTTTGCGATATTGCCGCTTGTTAAAATGGCGGCTCATCTGTCACAAGTATACCAACTAACCAAATGTAACACGCGATAAAAGGTCAATTAATCTAAGTTAAATATCTGCTGAATATTGAACAATAATTGCACGCTGGATTGAGGTCACATTTGCTCATGATTTTCTTGAATCAGTTGAATTGGGCTCGGCTACTGTTATGGCTCGAGCCATAGAGCTAGACGTACGCATGTACGCATGTATACGCCAACAGACTATCAACGACCGGGCTCTAGTTTTCGACATCGCTAGCAAGGACGAGAGCTTTCATTTCAAGAGGTCCGACAGGAGTACAAACTACAGAAATCTACAGCTCGCAGAGCAATGCCCGCTGCAGCAAGAAGCATCTCTGCATCTGTACATGTTCCGTTCCGTGGTCTGTATGAACGTCCGTGTCAAACCGGGTATATGGCGCGCTTCACTCGGCTGTGGAGAATCCAACTCAACTACAAAGTTTACCCCGTTTGGGGGTGCAAACGAGAATTCCGAGTACAGGTATCAAGTCAAGCGAAGGACCTTTCATAGGTCTTCTTGTTATGTGGGGGTTATCTCACTTGAAAGAGGATTCAGACCTACCCGGCAATCAGGAGGTACAACAACGACGTTTGCCCATCACCGGTAGGCCTACACCAGCTAGCGGTTGGATCACTGCCATGACCGTGCACAGGACCGGGGCACAGGATCTCTCGATACGTCTATGCACGGTGTAGCCGTGCAATTTTCCTGTCAAATGCCGCGAAAACCCGCTCGTTTTGTCTATTGTTTCCTGTCATTTTACTATTTCTTACCACGTAATACTAGGAGAAGTAAGACATGGTGATCAACAGTTGGTTGTGGGCCAAGTCGTCGCGGGCCGGTACGTTGTGGGACCGGATTCTCTATATCCGTGTACGTCAACGCGGTGACCGTCTCCCAACAACATCTCTCGTGTCCTGCTGTGGCTTGCCGATCATGGTCTTGAGTGTAATTTTTGTGTTAGGCATTGTGCTTGTTGCTGGTCTACATATATAGGCAATGTTGATCATTTTAGTTATGTATTTTCACTGTACTGTACATAGCATCGTGTACAACCAACGTGATCGCGTGCGATCAAAGCTTTTTGTTCACTGTGTCTGCGTGCAGTAAACTAGCGACATAATGTGCTGAGTGTAGTGTCTCAATGTTCGTAGCTCTACACGAGTTTATAGATAGAAATACACCACTGAAGTTCGTTTCCGATCTTAATATTTTACTATTGCATGATGTTGAGTCTTACAAAGGCCTTAACAAAGTGGGGGACTGCTCCCATCTCACTCCTATTGAAGTTGAGAAGACTTATGTTTACAAAAATTTATGTTTATCAACAAAAAAATCACGCACGCGCAGCGCGACGACCACTGCGCTTTAAGGTTGTATGCGCGTCGAACGTGAAAGATGTAAACTTTTGCTCAAACTTTCCACAATGAAACTTACCAAATCGAGAATAAAAATCAGGGGTCACCATGCAAAGTTTGATACTAGAGAAACCAACTGCCAAACACTTACCGATATTTGAAATTCAAAATAGCCGGCCCACCATCCCTATGTTTTTTCCGACAGAGTTAGCACAAGGAAAGTGACTATTTTGAATTTCAAATATTTGCTCCTGTAGTGCCAAATTTTGAACTGTGACCCCGACTTTTTCATGATTTGGTTAGGTAATGGATAAAAGTTTCATTGCAGAAAGATTGAGCAAATTTTTTTCTTTCATTTTCGAAGCGCATACTACCTTAATTAGCTGCTTTGTTCACAGAACACAGACAACATATGCCTATACAATGCCACATCATACAGAAACAGTTGACTTTACAATGATCACCTATACTATAATATATACAATTTATTATGTGCAAACTTCTTTGAAATGAATTTGTCGACAAGCTTCTCAATTGTTTTTCCAAATTCTACTTCTGGTTTACCAGGCACACTAGTCGTACTTTAAAGGGAAGGTGTCGTCAGAACTGCGCGTGTGCGACTACCTTGTTTACAAACAAAGTATTTCACGCATGGCATCTAGATGCATCACGTCAACATAGCTGGAATATTTGAATTTTACGATATTCATTGTGAATAAACATGTTTTAACTTTCATCAATCACCAACGTACCCTAGATACAGCGTTGACATCGGTCGTAACCTTTGAGCAGCGTTCCGACGACACCCACTTTAACTAGCGGCTGAAAAGATGGGTATAGTTACAAAACATTTCTAGTCATTAAACAAACGTTCAGCGGAGTGTTGTTCTTAACGTTTATAACAACTGCAAAATAACCTAATTGATCAGTTATATGAAGGGCCGACACATTTGATATATAACGTCTATTAGTAACCAGCGTCCCAAGATAACTTTCATAAATTCGATTTCGGATTCAATTATTAGTTATCTTCTGTTCAATATATTACACCTTAGTACATAATGCATCGGCCTGCATGGAACTACGCAACTATGCATACTCTTGTACAATTTTATTTGTAATACAAGATACATATGCAAACTGCATTAGATGTCTTCTAGACAGAAGAAAGGGAGACACAGGTTCTGTCCAGGGATATTTATAATGACAAACGTTGCAATTTTTGAGAACATGTCATTTCAATGATTTACGAAAACAACCCAAAAACAAACATTTACATTTTCGTTTTTCCCCACAGTATGCTGGAGTACGAATTGTCAGTCTTTCAAGCCCAATACGTTGTGTATAATTTGAACACGATTGGAACTAATTTGGGATAATTGGATCTTCATATTTTTCAAATTTCTCAAAAGTTTTAGGTGCCCTATAGCTGAATGTCTCAAGATTACAAATTACTCATAAAAACAAGTGTGTAACGTAAAAAGGAAAGCAGATGAGGTTACATTTGTAGATTAAATCGGCATTACTTCACCATCCAATTATCCCAATTTAGTTCCAATCGTGGTTTTTGCAATTTTACTGTTCACAAACAGATCTACGTCCGCACTAAAATTCAGTCGTCAACAACGACGCTGAAATTGCACAGGATATATTGACAAATTTAAAGGCCAGGGACTTGATCCCCGGGATCAAGTTTGTTCTAGTCTGTTTGAGAATTATGGAGTGTCAAAGCATAATTTCCTTGCAAGACAATCTGTCGCCAACACAAGCCTTTAATAATATTATTTCTACATTATTCGGCAACAAAATAGTACTTGTATTTTATAAACAAGAGATAAATGACAGTGTGCCTAAACTTTTGTTTCAGCTGGCGGGGTTTTGAACTAGGGGCGAAAAGTAATGCTGCTAATGTTGATTAAAAGGATTAAATGTTTTAATAAGTATTAAACTATCGTAGGAGTGAAGCCTGGAGTGTAAATGAGCGTAGATTTGTGTGTGCGACTAACATTAAATGCAATTTGATCTCGTCCACATTGAAATGCTGTTTTAACTGGCTTCTTCAAACGATGTTGTTCCGTACAGAGCACATGTTATTTTTCAAGGCTGCTGAAAACCTTCTTCTCGACTTCATTTATTCCATCTGGGACATATCGCTGTCAAATATAACTAATAAACTTGGGTTGATATCAACTGCTTGTCGAAATCTCTATGTCACGTGACACAGGCTTGCAGGCATGTTGTGTTGGCGAGTGAGCGTATTCAGCTTTAAATGTGTGCAGCTACGTAATTATCAAAAATATTTCCGAGCGCAGGCAATTAAATTTCGGACACATTCATTGGTCGTCGATAATATCGTTATGCGCATTTATAACGAGGACACGGCTTCCTTCAAAGGCAGTTCAGTGGTACCGCTCGGCTCAGTCCTGCTCTGTAGGCGGAGTCAGGTACTGCAGGTGTACGTGAACTTCAATTCAAAAGCAGCTTACAAAGTCAGTCTGTGTCGGCATCACAAATTTTCACCCGGGATCGTCAAAGTAAGTCGAAAGGATATATCGACCTAAAGGATACAGTGGTTGTCCTCCTTAATGCCGTAGGTGAGTAAGCGCATCATGTACTTGATTAAGACAATCTGCCATGACTTTTTTCGAAGTTGAAGGTCAAGTGGCGGCAAAAATATTCCCCCGTAAACTGATCGTTGAATAATCTGTCACTGTCACACAGATTTGAAATGAAGTTGTAAAACCAGAACTAGATATATAATATTTTATCCATCACCGCCAAGTTAAGTGTTAAATATCTCATTTATTCCGGTTTTAAATAAAAGTATAACAAGTTCTCGTGTTTTTTCGGCGGGCATCTTCTCCATCAGCTCAGTCGCACTGACCGACTAAGCAACACCAATGTGGCACTGTGTCGATATATATATATCTGCAATAGGTTTCCTTTCAGCAAATTCACAATGACATCATTGCATGCCCTTAGTGTTGAATGGATGGTGTTTAGCATTAAAGATGGATACTGCAAAATATCACTTCTTACTACCGCCTGTGCGAAAATCTTTTTGATCCCAAGAAATCACATACTAAGAGTAATCCCCCAAGACTGTCCAGGTTCCATGTGGCATCCTTACACTAACTCGAACTGTCTGTTTTATTCACCATCTGAAACATATTGAACTGAAATGCCATCGCTGTCAGGCGCAACTATATTCAACAGGTTTTAAATGTCATCCAGCAGATTGTAGCAGTTCAAAAATATCCACAGCGTTGTCGCTTACTACCATGTTTATTACCTTTCCACTCCGTAAACTCTCACCTCTTTAGACAGTCATCGCCCAAAAATATAGATCAGAAGTACGACCACCTGTGCGACTGCTCGGGGACCAGAGATAGATAAGCTGCGAAGTCTAGGACCAGATGGCTTACTTTTACTGGTGAAGCAGATGGCATTTGACGGTTAATTATTTGTCAGCCACAGGTTTCTTTTGGTTGTTGCTAGATATATAAATTAGGGACTATCTTTATCCGCCCGATATGCATAGCGCCAATTGTTTGATTGAATGTTTTTTTGCATTTAATGTCCAAGTTTCACTGTGTTGCAAACTTGATGATTACTTAATCACCCAAACCTTAACTTACTGTTCATACTGTTCGAGGATATTTTGTCGTCTTCACGATTTGAGTTCATTTTCAATGGCTGCCGAGTCCCATTTGATGGAATGGATGAAATACAAGGGAGCGCGAAGACCGCTACTAGCTTCATCGCACTTTTTCGAATCGAGATCATTTAATATCGCGTCATGCACGTCAACATGTTATCTGGCCTGAAGCTGCAAAATGATATTTTGCTACGTTAGGAACCCATATTCGAGCAAGAAGTCATATACTTTGTTTCAGTCGAACGGTTTTGACTGTGATGTCTTCGGTAGGTGGCTTGGTGCCGTACGTTGTGAGTTCGAATCCCATCGAGACTTTACTGAATGACAGACAGACACATACATCCATCCATTTATACACACACACACATGTACACATACATGCCATATACATGCATTCTAAAGAATACAACGATACATGAAATTGTTGTGATGTTGTAGGTAGCTTCCAAATATATCAGCTAATGCCGATGATACATACATGCAAGCACAGTGCCAGCATTACCTCTCGTAGATCTCGGCTTTACATTCATTCATTTCAGATGTCTCCATAATCTCCTACCGTACCTATCTTGAAACAGGGTGACACAAATCCGTGGTGAACAATTATAAGGGTACATAGGATGCTCCGTGTCTTAGAATATTACTGGAGCAATGTACTTTGTGTGGACATGTTTAATATTCTATTTTGAATACGACACGTCTGTGGAAGAACATGTCTGGACAAGCGTGACTAATACATATTATCCAAAAACTCCTGAGCAACTAATCAATTTTGCTTCATTCTACCATGCATAGAAAAAATATCTTGTGCTCCTGAATAAGCGCAGATAGTCTTCATCGTGAAAATTTCAACTCAGGCTTGTTTTCAAAACTATTCAGACCCAACTCCGAACGTCTTCGGATTGCGTGACACACGCAGTAAAGCATTTTGTCCCAGCCAGAGCAAACGTTTTAACATCTCAAACAACAAACCGATCGCTACAAGAGAAAACACATGTGTCTTGTCTATAAGAAGGGCAAATTTTAATATTCTTAACCGCATTACAAAAACTGCCACGAGATTACCATGACATGGCGATCTGCTCGTACAAACTAGGTTCGTATATTTGAAGTTTTTTTTTCTTGTCGTGATTTAAGTTCTTTCCTTTCTTTGAAATTGTAAGAAATGGTGTGATCTGGAATGGTCATATTCCAATATGTTCACATATGTAGGGATTTAATCATTTCCAACTTTAAGAACCAAGATATTTCTGTTAAATTCACCCTCTGAACTTAGAGGTCATGGAAACAACTCATAAAGTGTGTACTAAGCTGCATATCTGGATATGTCGCTCCACATTCATACAAATGGACTTCACACTAAGCCAAACGACAAGAGGGATGGTTTTGATTTTGGAAATCATGAATTATTCTCATATATCGAGTAATATTACCTCAGCGCCAGCTTATGGTGTGTATGTCTCTCAGTTTCTGAGATGCAGTAAAGCCTGTTATTTATTTGAAGATTTCCGTACAAGACACACTGAATTAGCATCTGAACTATTGAGACAGAAATATTCGGAAAGTAGACCGATGAGATCTTATAAAAAGTTCTATATATAATGGCAGATATGGAGATATTGAGGACAACTGCGAAACTTCTGTCACTCAAGTAATGAGCGACAGCAAACTATAACTATGACTTCATTAAGTGATTCATTAAATTGCGTCACGCAGAAACGACAATGTTGGACCAATCCTGACGGGTGGAGCATGCTAGCAGGGTACGATTGCCAATTCCAGACACCTGGCATCCCCACTTGTGATAAGTAGTTCAGGATGTCCGACTTATTGTTGCAAACAAAAAGTGTCTTACAGACCTTGTAATGTTTTACCGTAAAAATATAATTATTGGACCAGTAAAGGTGTCATGTCGTAAGTCTTCCCTCCAGTACGTGACAATGTGGACATGTTCTACCTAATGGAATGGAGAGATTTTTTGCCTCACCCATATTAAGCAATGTCTCGTGCAAATACTGACAGTGTTACAGAGCCGAAATGACGAATGAGAATATCTCCACTTTTCCATCTGAATTGCAATAACAAACCTGCTACTTTATTGACTTTGCAGACGTTCATGGCCGTCAAAATCATGCATGATATAACCGTTGAGGGATGATGTAATCCCACAGGGATGTGCAGGCACTGAATTGATTCATCAAATACAATAAAGGAATTTAAATATTTAGGTAGACCTACACGCTAATTGAACCGTCAGTCTGTCTATGCCTCTCACTAATTCCGTTCAGTTTTTTAAAGAAAATACCCTGTATCTGCCAAAGGCATTCCATCAGCTGCATTTGGCAGTCAATAACTGATTTTCACTTTGATGACCTTGCTTAGCAAGAGTGCGCCGCCATTGCGATATGAATGCAATTTAGCGACACCGTGACGGATTGACTCAATGACCAAAATAATCCTCAGAATAGATCAGTTCTTCACCCATTTACAAACTGGGAAATGACCCGTCTGAATGAACGACATGTAAACAGCTCATTAAGTTTTGTTGAGTTGGAGGGACAACAGACGCATAATAATTGTGAGGAAATTAGGATGAGCTGTTAATAGCCACATGTGAACTACAAATGCTCCCGTGTTTCATTATGCGTTGCAGTTGTCTAAAAATTGTTATTTTTATTTTATTCATCGAAATTGTTATGATCAACATCGTGAACAATATTCACTTTAAACTAATTCCTGAAACCATGAAGTGTACAAATATGTAATTAGCTGAAATACTAACTTTCTTTGACTGCGCGGAGACTGCGTCCTGAGTTAATACAGAGTCGCTTGGATTACTTTCTTGTAAGTAGTTCTCTTCAGCTGGCTGTTATAGACACAGATATTATCTCTTGTAGTTATAGCGATCATTCTGCAATTACACTTTCCATAGGAGATAGTCGTAAAAACCTTGGACGTTCTTACTGGAAGTTTAATAATAGTTTCCTTCAGGACGAGGAGTTTATAAATCTCATTTACAGTAATTTTGAAAGCTGGGTTGAAGAGTATCATTCACAAGATCCAATTCATTTTGAGGAATTTATAAAATACAAAATTAAAAAGTTTTCCTGTACGTATGGCCGGCAAAAGGCGAAAGCCAGAAAGGACAGTATTGAAGAGCTTGAGTCTAAGCTCACGTTTTTGGAGGCTGCGTTAGCGTCAGATTCTTCTAACTATTTAAGAAATGAAATTGAAGGCGTTAGAAAAGAATTACAGGTGGAATTTGATCACAGAATTGAAGGTAGTATAATCCGTTCGAGGTCAAACTGGTACGAGTTTGGAGAAAAGAACACAAAGTACTTTTTAGGTCTCGAAAAGGTAAACTCTAGAAAATCACATCTTACGCAGATTGTAAACAATGATGGCAAGGCAATTACGAATTTCCCCGACATTTTAGTAGAGCTCAAGTCCTTTTACTCCACACTTTACAGTAGCAGACAAAATGAGAATGACCTAAACTCTATTACTGACTTTTTTAACAGAATCAGTCTTCCCAAGTTAAGTGATTTTGAGAAGACATCCTGTGATGGCCCAATCACTGCTAACGAAGCCCTTCAAGCCCTGAACAGCATGCCCACAAATAAATCACCCGGTAACGATGGTCTTTCTGTAGAGTTCTATGTTAAATTATGGCCCCTGATCAGCCCGTATGTTGTCAGTGCTCTAAATATGGCAAATGAAAAAGGTGACCTTGGCAATAGCCAAAAACAGGGAGTAATTACTCTTATTGAAAAGAAAGGGAAAGATAAGCGTTACATTAAAAATTGGAGGCCCATCACACTTTTAAATGTAGATTACAAGATTGCTGCTAAATGTATTTCAAGACGTATAGACAAGATTCTGCCCAAAATTATTAATGAAACCCAGTCAGCCTTCATCAAGGGGCGTCAAATAGGTGATTGTGTTCGAATTATTGAGGCATAATGGATTACACACAGAGGGAGAACTTACCTGGTATTCTAATGGCAATAGACTTCGAGAAGGCTTTCGATAGTTTAGAGTGGTCCTTTCTGTATAAAGCACTCGAAGTCTTCAATTTGGCCCCTCACTTATCAAGTGGATTCGCACTTTCTATTCACACCCTTCCAGTTGCGTCCTTAATCGCGGCCTATCTACAGGCTATTTTGAACTTGAACGGGGTGTTCGCCAAGGGGATCCCCTTTCTCCTGCGCTCTTTATTATTGGAATAGAGGTTCTTTTAGCAGCAATTCAACAAGATGACTCTATTCGTGGAATTGAGATTCTCAACAGTGTTATCAAAAACTCTGCATTTGCAGATGACTTGACGTGTTTCCTGGCAGATGAAGTGTCAGCTTCAAATCTCCTTTCTCTGCTTAACAGTTTTCATTCTGTTTCTGGTCTGTCAATAAATCGTAGCAAAACTGAAGCTTTATGGTTGGGGAAGTGGAGGTTCAGAAAGGACAAGCCTTTGGGTATCAATTGGCCCAACTCTCCTATCAAGATTGTTGGTGTTTATTTTTCGTACAACTCCGAGTGTGCCTACCATGATAATATTAGTGGCCCTCTAGATTCTATGTCCCGCTTGCTGAACCTATGGAGCTCCAGAGGTCTCTCTCTGATTGGTAAAATCCAAATAATTAAGGCATTGATTATTCCCAAGTTTTTGTATTTATTTAACCTTATTAACATTAAGATGGCTGATTTAAAAATCATTAACAGTGTCATTCATCGCTTCATTTGGAAAGGACCTGATCGTATCAGTAGAAATTCATTGATAGGCGATATCAAAGATGGGGGTTTAGGAATGGTTGACGTTTTTGCAATGTATAAGGCGTTTAAAGTTTCATGGATAAAACGTTTTTTAGCAGACGATGTACATCACCCATGGAAAGTATTTTTGAATTTTCTTTTGCTTCCAGTTGGTGGCAATCTTGTCTTTTGTTGCAATTTTTGCACCGAGCTCCTGCCTATTCATTTGCCCAAATTTTATAGAGAAGTGTTGGATTTTTGGAGCGAGATAAACCCGTGTAATTCTTTTGGTATTGCCCAACAAATTATCTGGAACAACAAAGAGATTCTTGTAAAAAAGAGGTCGATTTTTGATAATTTCCTTTTCAAAAAAGGTATTGTATATGTTGCAGATATTTTCAATGAAGAAAGTAAGTTTAAAACATGGAATGACTTATCAGCAATGGGTTGTAATTTAAACCACTTGTTACAATGGCAAGGTATTTTACTGTCAATACCACCGTTATGGAAGAAGTGCAAGCCAGAGTTAGTTAGACCGGAATTGCCTGTCAGTATTGTTATCAATGATAAGATAATGCCACTCAAAAATTGTACAGTAAAGAGTATCAGAAAACGTTTTACATCAGATTATTTTATCACACCGAAATGTAAATTGTTTTTTTCACAATTTCTCGATGTAGATGAAAACGAGTGGACGGATATCTTTTTACTACCATTTAATGTAACCATGGAAACAAAACTGCAAGCTTTTCAATGGAAAGTTGTCCACAATATCTTTATACTAATTATGTCCTATCTCGCATGAGTCCACCAAGAGTAATCAACAGCTTATGTTCATTTTGCAAGGAAGTTGATGAAACAATTCTTCATTTATTTGTGCATTGCAAATGTGTAGTATCAATATGGAAAAGCCTTTTGGGACTGTGGGGTGCTGCTCTCGAAGCACCATCCAGTTTCTCAGCTAAGCAAATTCTGCTTGGAGACAAGTCTTTCAACTTATTGTTAAATCAGGTGATCCTCATCGCCAAAAAGTCTATTTATGATTGCAAACTTAAAAATGTCATACCGTCTTTTAATCTTGTGAGAATAAATGTTAAAACCGCCAAGAAAGTTGAATTGTACATTGCCAAAAGAAATAACTGTATTGAAAGAGCTCTACTTAAGTGGGAAAATTTTGAAGTGTAATTATATTTATTAGGCATGAAATATCAGCCTTCATAAACCTTCAAAAACACTACTCAAGTTCTGTAATTGTAACATTTATGCTTTGATTGCCAATATATAAAGAGCTCATGTTTTGTTTTGTTTTTTTATTGTTTTTTTTTTGCAAGTTATGTAATTAATTTTTTGCTCGTATCTCCCGAAATAAAAAAATACATAAAAAAAAACAAAAACAAAACCAAACTTTCTTTGACTGCTGTCAGTGTGCCACCACTTTATATGACAAGTGTAATTGCTTTTGGTCGAGTCCTTCGAGTTTGACATATACCAAGCTGTGAAAGCTCATTAAGTATGCAAATTATAAATTGGCTGATGTGATAAAGTAAAATGTCCTTCACTACTGTAGTATAAGGCGCTATAAATAATATTTGTTTGCCGTCCGCGTGCTGGTAGGTTTTCAGAGAAAATTAAGAAAACAAACACAATGATGTTAACACTGTTACAAATATAAATATTATTTTTCCAAAATTGAGCTTATGTTAATACACTTGAAAAACCTAAAAGCAAGCACAGAAAAAATAGACAAATATCCAAGGACGGTAAACAAAGAATTTTCTTCAAATGGTCTCATTTTTATCATCAATTTACACAGCACTTTCATCGATTTCGGTTAAGTCCCTCAGGTTATCACTTATTTTGAAAAGTTAATTAAATACACAAACTATTACTGAGCTGGCATAGTAACTTTCGTCAGCTTTAGATCACACATGTACCAGTTTAATGTGCCTAATTTGGAATGTTCACTATAAGAGCAAATTATCAACGACCAGATCGGCAAATGCAAAAATCGACTTTAGTTCATAATATATCATAGTATTTTCAATCTACAGAGCAGGTTTAGTCAACTTTGACGGAGTCGGTCCAGTTATATCCCTTATAAGGAAAGTTTGTTAAATATCCAAAGTAGTAATTTGCTGAAGTACAAATGCTATTATGACTTTCGATAGTGTTATATGATACTATATCAATGTATATAGCAAGTTTCATCTAATTTGTAATTAGATGACCTTAAATTACTTTTGAAATATTATATCACAATATTTCAATAAACACTGCAAGTTATATCAAGTTTGATCAAGTCAATTCGGATATATCCTTAATTAGAGAAGTTTATCAATGCGCAAATTAGCAGTTTATCTTTCACTGCTGATATCTTTTAGTGTGATCAAGATTTGTGGCAAATCTCATCAAATTTTGTTTAGACTTTCTCAATGGATTTTGTTTGTTTTTTCAAAAAATCATCAATTATGCAAATAAGCATAAATATGCAAGCCAAACCCACTAAAAACTGACTACTTCTTGCCATTTCCAAACAAAATTTACGTACCAGATTTGATTCCGATCTGATAAGCCGTTCTTTAGATATCGGGCCCACAGACCGGCAGACAGACAGACAGACAGACAGACAGTCAGACAGACAGACAGACAGACAGACAGGCAGGCAGGCAGAGAGACATCGTGCGATATCAGCTTAAATGTTAGAACACGTGAGCTAAAAATGGAGCGTTTCCTTTGAAACTGTCAGCAGAGATATTAACTTCGGCTTTATAGGCAGATAGGTCAAGCTTTCTTGGGTAAGGACATCCAATACTTACACATCCTATTTAATTGAATAATTAAGTTCCGCTGGTCCCCGTGGTATTCCCTCTGCACGCAAAGCCGCTGTAACACTTTGAGGATGCAGTTACGCGTCGAATCAAAGAATGGGAAAATCGTTGTCAACACACATGCCAGAGTCAAGACTGAAGACAATATCAGGAGTAAGTTTCTAATTATTTCTGTTTGCCCTGTAATTTTGTAACTTCTACACAGGACAGCCTTGCTGTTTCCGACGACCTGATAGTAACTTTTTCATTGAAATTATAAAGTATCTGTTCGTCTCGTTTTGATGCTAACGTTGACGTGCTTCCGTGCTCTAATGTAATGTCAATATTTGATGATTGTTTCATTCTCATTGTCCAAGAAAACAAATACAATTTCTTCTTCCTCCCGCTAAATTATGATTCAAATACAAGTTTTAGACATGCAAACAGTTTATTGTGTAATCAATGAAATGTTCTTATCATCATCAAATTTATTCTAGGCCGGATCTAACGTTTAATATCAATCACGTGGGACATTAATTATTGCAGGCAGTCTATATTAAGAAGTTGTAGCACCGGCCATTCTGACTTGATTTGAGCAGTGGGTATAACAAAAACGACAATGCAGAGACCGACGGATGGGCAAACAAGATGTGGGACAGAGAGGCTTCTCTTACTGTTGAAGTAATTTGAGCGCTGAAATTCGTATTTTTTTTTATTTTATCCCGGTCTATATTTGATTATATCACCTGCGCGTGGATTTTCGACCCAGGCGCAGCAAGGATGCAAAACTTCACATTGTAACTTTGAAAAAATTGTCCATCGTGCATACAAAATATCAGATTACACGCATGGACAACCACAAAAAAATTACATTTCTGAAACATTAAATTCGTCCGCATACGTTTATAGAACGGTTCTTTTGCTTCTAATAATATATATTCCCCTGATCATTTTTTTCACAATATGACGGATTCTCCAGGGTAAGCCAAGTCAAAATTAATTTCCACATTCCCATCACAAACAAATCAGTCATCTACGCGCAGCTGTCGAGTGTACACGACGTGCACGTCTTTTCCCCTCAAATTATTATCAAATAACTCCCGAAATTAAAGATGCAGTGAAGCGTTCGTGGCAAGATATCGGAACAAGCCGATGTATTAAAAATGATATGTTAAGCTAGAGTAATTACTGCATACAACATAAACAAGCCTGTCTCCTACGTAAATTCTATCACCTTCGTAGTGATGAGTCCATATAAAGAAAGAGTAACCAAACTGCGTCATTGCATAAAATTGATGTTGCGGTTGTAACGTGTAAACACTGTAAATGCACTGTTACGCTACAGATTTTGCAAATCACAGTCCCTCCACCAACATAACAGTCCCTCCACCGACCCACCGGTGGTGTGGAGGGGCGGTTAGAAAATACCCTATCAACTTAGGTGTAGTGTATGCTAGGCTACCGGGAGCTACCGATGCATGTGCAGACACGATGTCTCTCTGTTCAAGTCTGATCACCCGTTACTGTCTATGGCTCATCTGTTGGGTCAATATCTCAACATTGGATTGGGATGAATTTTTTGCAAACTCTGTCATATTTTCAAGGATGACCGTAACCATCGACTCGGCTTATTAAAGTTTGATGCCCGGTATTTTGCACGATCATTACTTGTAACTTGTCCTTAAATTCGTGATACGATATAGAGAATGGCTTCCAAGTAGCCATTACATTATTTTACCTAATTGCCCTGTCGCACCTTGCCAATTCGGCCAGCGTATGCCAACGTATGAAAAAAATTGGCGAATACGCTAACGTACGTCGAATACGTTATGAGTAAGTTTTGTATAAGTTAAAAGCACGCTGAAGCACGCTGGTACATGTCGTAGAACGGCGAGGTCGTCGAAAACTTTTGTGCATGCACAAAACTTTTCGACGTATGCCGGCGTATGGTTTATACGTCCCGCACACGCGGGCCATAAGTTGTAAGTAGGTTATGCGCTCGTTGACACACGTTCACACACGTTACTTGTAAGTTACTCATAAGTTGAAATGCATCGAGATAATTGTCTAGCGTACCTAACACGTATTTTAACCCATGAGTAGGTTAATGAATTACGCTATGTATACGCCAAAAATTGAAAAATACATCATTACTTCAGCGTAAGCCAGCGTTTTAGAGAAATTTTGACGTTATCACCACTTTACATGGCAAGTGTAAAGCCTTTGCCTTTGGTCAAGTCCTTACATGCCTTACATGCCATACGCTGGCTAAATCGTCAATGTGTGACAGGGTATCCTGAGACAAATCATACAACTACATCAGATTGTCGCTACACTGCAATTTTTTTTTTTTTGGGGGGGGGGAGGTTTGAAAGAAATGCCTCTCTCTCTCTCTCTCTCTCTCTCTCTCTCTCTCTCTCTCTCTCTCTCTCTCTCTCTCTCTCTCTCTCTCTCTCTCTCTCTCTCTCTCTCTCTCTCTCTCTATATATATATATGTATTTATTTATTTATAACTTGTGATCCGTTTTATGGCCATCTAGCATTCCGTTTTGACCACTCAAGCGGAAAAATTAGGCCAGCCTGCACGTGTTTAGCTTACTGACTGAATATTTAAAATTTTAGGTTCATGTAGAGTACTTGCACTCATGTCTCACCTTCGTGTGAGACCATTTCAATTACCCGTCATTGTCTATTTGTCATCTTCACCATCCATATTGCATTCACTTTGTCTCAATCAGTCATTTATAAATTCAGCACTGTGGACAGTTGCCCGCACATTTTCATTCCAGGGACAGCAGTGCCAACATTCCAATATTTTTCAAGTTAGCCAAAAATTCCCTAGAATCTTGATGATACTTACAAATATACGTAAGTATAGTATATCTGACTACCAAACAATCATCGTGTTTTATAGTTTGTTGTAAATCCGCGTAACTGATATATATTGACTCATATAACATAGACATCGGCAATTTGGGACTAAGGCTTGTTCCCTCTAGAGGTGAAGTTCTGCCAGTGACACAGAAGCACTGTGCGTTCTCAAAATTCATTGAGCGCATCTTCCTATCATTTCGGTCCGATGAACAGCGATTTCTCAATGACTGTTTCGTTTTTATGGAGGGTTGCACTTCTTTGCAAAGACAATAACACTTTTACTGAAGGGAAAATTCATCTTTTTGGAGTAGGTACAGCAATAAGTCGCGTATCGGCTTCATTTAGTAAAGCCGCTTATCACGACGCCCATGGATAAACCAATTAGCAGAATTATCTACCGATGAAGAGCAGGACACTGAGTTGCAATCGGAAAATCGACAGTACAGAAATATTCAAAACCTACCCTTTTATCTTGATGTTTTCTGCATGCTCGGTCGATTGTTATATTTGACAAAACTTCCTACGTATGTAGTGACTTAGAGTGGATCAGAAATAGCAAATAAATGGGCAATTCATTTTGAAAATCTTTTGTTTGTGTTTTAGACACCATGAGTCACTGGTATTTTCATTGGCATGTTCTTCAGTGGAATTGAAAGATGTGCTTTTTCTCTGAAATAATTTAGTCAAAGTTTTTGCAAATAATGGTTACTCCTGGATAGTTGGCGGCTCTCTCTCTCTCTCTCTCTCTCTCTCTCTCTCTCTCTCTCTCTCTCTCTCTCTCTCTCTCTCATCAAACTTGCTGTTCGCGTATCAAATCAGTTGGTCTTCTAAAGTTTCCCTATAAGTAAACTATTCAGCATTAAAACATGAGTTTATCTGTAGATTTCGGATAATCTGTCTGTCAGCTTAGATTAAGGCAAGGCTTGCCAGGACAACAGAGCATCCCTTCGTATATATTGATAGAAATACCACCAGCACGCTGATTTCACAACAGCCGGCATGTCAGCTACTTCTGACTTTCAACAACTGACAAATGATCGTGACCTATGTCCCATCATTCGACGTTGCTCAAAAATCGCTCCGACATTTGCATCCTACATAGTTGATGAAGGCGAGCAGTTCGAGGAAATACTCTGAACAGTGGAAAGGTTTTTTTCAGTCGCACAGTCACTTAGACAATAGACTTTCAAATTAAACCGAGGTTACATGTTCAAGGCTTTATTTAGTGGACGTACACAAGATGTGTCTGTTTTAATAATGCTATGTGTTCCCAATGACTATATTTAATAATTTACTGACTATTGCTGGTTTAACTTGCCACAGCTAGTTGCAAAGCATATAAATAATGTAATATTCAGAGGCATTTTGCATATCAATCATTAATATTCATAATACTCCCGACACTCGACAAAATAGAGAAGTCCGTCAGGGCAGGTTTAAAACACACGGGGAAACTCTCAGGTGAGCGGCACAGGTGGGAACACATATGTCCTGCAGCTTTCGAAAAAGATCATCGAGCGTCGATTTTATTGAGTGTTGAAGGAATCTTATGCCTTTTATACGTACCCTAAAGTGAAGAGGATCTGTTGGCAGGTAAATACGTTGCCTTTTTAAGGGCCTACAGACATGCCCAGTCAAAGCTTTGTGTATACAACTGAGAGCTTTCTCCGTCGCAAACTTGCTAGAGATATCTCGACGTAGGGATCGGACCTGTTCAGGACGGCCCTAAATTCACCATCGTTCATGTTAATGTAAAACCTGCCGTTTTGAGTGAAAGCCATCCATGTTAGCTTGCTGTTGTTCGATGAGAAAGCAGACAACAAACCACGATTTACTGGCAACGTTATATTTATGTCTCTTTCCATTTTGTGCGTACAGGTGAAACGTGCAAGATATTGTAAGTTTCAAAATTTCTGTTCGTGGTCGCAGATGGCGAGCGCGTCGTCGCTTGAAAACAATAAGCCTTTGCGATGTGCTACCTTTAAAGTAGAATGGAAGAGATATTCGGACTCTCAAACTGTTACAAATTTTACTTGTTCTACAACTTGTAGGACCTAATTTTGAAGCTCATGGAGTAAATAAAGTTTCCGGGCGTATTTTCGCAAAAATCGAAAATTTCAATCTCTCATAGAGTTATCATAAGGATGGCGACCATTTTGAATTTCAAGTACCGGTAAATATAGGGTAATTTGTTTCTCTAGTGCCAAATTTTACACGGTGACCTCTGATTTTTATTCTTTATTTCGAAGTGGATTGGTTTAAAGTTTACTCACAGAAAGTTTTAGCACAAGTTTTTTGACTTCTGAATTTCGAGACGCGTACTACCTCAATTTCAAGAACAAACTTCGAGAAGCTTAAAATAAAGTGTAAATGTCAATTTCGGCCCGCTCTATAACACATTGTTTATTGCTGATTTATTTGGAAGATTAGGAAGTATCATTAGTACCATTCGTATCATTCGAGCAAGTGCACCAACCGAATGATCGTGTTTGACCTATCCCCCACACCAATAAATAGGTACTTCAATCACCATTGATTGTAGTGGCAGTAGTAGTAATAGTAATAATAATAGTAGTAGTAAGTAGTATTAAGTAATAGTAAGTATTAGTAGTACGGTAATTACTTATTAAGCTTATTGTGACTTTCAACTTTCTGAGTTGCCAACCCGATGGGCTTATAAGTATTCAATTCGACTATGAAAATACAACACGTGCGAGGATTGTTACAACGTCACTACCAACAAGGATTTAATGAGTCAGTGGTGCGTTAGAGGACACATGGAAATATCTAGAACTAATACACTTCATTACGTTTCTCCCTCAGTCGATTCCCATTGATGATTTGGACATAACATTTTAGAATTAGAAAATCATATTTCTTGATTACATACATTCGTTGAATGGCATTGCCATTAGTCCAATTCTTACCCTTCACAGAACACGTATTCCTGGCTAACCTTACAGGGAGTTGGTTCCCTGAATATATACTCCGGATATTTTGTGACCAAACGTATAAAGCGCAAATCATAATATATGAAACATCTGGGAACTTCGATTAATTTCAAATGTTTTCCTTGTTTGACGGGACTTGTGAACAGCGAAATTATTTTGTTTATCTCAAATTACTTCGCTGAAGAAGATAACGTTAATTGAAGCGAAAAGATATGTCCGCCAACATGCTTTTCTTGTGCGGTATAAGTAAAACCGTGTTGTTTTGGGATATGTAGCGATTCCGTGTTTTTTGTAAATTATCTTGAACTCAATGTAATGCGGTCGTGAACTCTTTATTGAGATAAGAGTTGAGTAACCTGAGTCGACCTGCTGTCTACTGTGGAGTTGTTCCTATTATTATTTATGTGATAATTATTTTTCAATACACCTTCGGTCTTCAGATGGCTGAGTCTGTCTGTTATCGACAAATCTTATCAGAGTCTTGATAATGAGGATTTGCATCTTATGTAAATTTAATCGAGTTTTCATTATTGCGCGTTCCCCAGGGTTGTGAGTCTACTCATTCCTGCCGTGTATTTACAGCCTTTTAAAAAGTTTAGAGACTTTTAATCATTTTCCGCAACGAAATGTTTGTTTCTTGCGTTATTCCTCATGGTATACACTCGCCGATGCTGTGCGGACTTTACAAAGCCGAATTATTTCACCTGATTTGGACTCTAATTTTTATGCTTGTTAACATATCTAAACTACAAAAATGAGCGTTGCTTGTGTGTTCTTGCTCGGTTGATGCTTTGACGTGGGATATCCGTTGACGGCTGTTCCTATGAGAGACAACCTGACTATGCCACTTGCGGTATCAAGAATCATTCGGGAACCGGGGATGAGAGGCGACACTTCCAGAATTCACGTCTTTCCCACTCCCGCGAAACATTTGTTTTTTTTTCTAGTCTTCGAAAGACAATTAATGTACTTTATTATGAATACTGATTGAAAGCAGTTTTCCAATTGTTGTTCATAATATAGGTATAGCAAGTACTCGACTTTATGTGCACAAATGATGGTACTAAGTAACGTAGAGCCTGGCTTGCGATGACCTTATGCGACTTTTAAATGTTGTCAATATCACTGCTGCTTGAATCGTTTATTTCAGTAACCATGTCTATATCAACCCGCAGAGCTAAACACACGGGGGAGGAGAAGGGAGGGAGGGAGGGATATTTAAACATCTTGAAACTATGGTTTACCAGGTGAGCTCAATCGTTTAGATTTAGAGTTTCGTGTTCTGAACAGAATGTGTCTATTGCATGTTTAATAGCTCTTTATTATTCCAACAATGTGGGCAATTCTTTGTACAGCAGCGGTCAGGTTAAAAAGTTACAAAAGAGATACATAAAAACAGAAAGGCAGCGAAAACTACCGTATATAACACTATTAAAAATATCACTAGAAACATACACAAAAACATGGATGTTGACAAATTGAGAGAGAAAGATATTAAAAGCAATGGGGGCTGAAAAGCCAAAAAAAACACGAAAAACAGTGGTCGATACAACACATTAAAAAACAAAGAGGACTAGTCGTTTCTCTTTTGGTTCAGTACTGAAATTGCAGTGGGAATGAACGAATGTTTTGATCTATTTGTTCTAGTTCTTGGGGCCCTATAACGCCGACATATGCGAAAAGAGTAATTTTCATTGATCATTGTAAGAATGTGCAACTTTTATCTTTATTTTGTCACATCTTCGAGGAACTCTCCCATAAACCTTGTGAACAATAGGTTAACACGATTTGAACTGATTTGATATGATTGGATGGCGAAGTAATGTCTGTTTAAGCTGCAAATGTAAGCTCATCTGCACTTCTTTTTAAGTTATACACTTGTTTTTATGAGTAATTTGTAATATTGCAACATTCAGCTATGGGCCGCCTATATATAACATTTTTGGGAAATTTGAAAGATATGAAGGTCCAATTATCCCAAATTAGTTCCAATCGTGTTGACTGTATTCTTTTAGCCTTGTTTTTATTTGCATAATAGGCATGGGGAAAGGTCTATATTTGCCCAGAGATATTTTTGGAAATGTGTAACATTTTTGTATGGCCATAAATTTTAAATTGTGAACCACAAATAAGGGTCCTCAGAGATCACACCCTATGCTTGAGTGTAAATTAGGGAAAGATAAGTTTTTTTCAGATGATTTGGTATTGTCAATATACAGCAGTAGCACCAAACGCGCAATTCGCAACGAGGAGAAGGGTATCTCCATTATTGTAATAGTGTACTGTGATACTTTGGCGTCGTCAAAATATACAGCATTCACAAATAAGCTCATGGAAAAGTATATTTTCTATTCACTACATTCAGTAAGCAATTCTATAAATATGGATTTTTACCGTGACAGCATAAGCAAGCGAATGGTGACCTTTACTAAATAACCAACGTCTGTTGTTGTTCTGTGGAATACAATTACATATTTGCCGTTAGATGATAATTTTAAATACCCGTAAAAAAATCAAGTTACTGTTTGCCTTCATACTGTATCCCTTTCAATGCCTGTACAATATGCACTTGTTTGTATCAAAAGTTCACGGCATGTCAGATAAAACATCGACAGACAAGGGATCTCAGCTACAGAGCCATTGTTTGGTCGCAACTCGGCGAAATTTGATAAGACGTAAGCTTGCATTTCGTTAGCCTGGGCTCGGTTTGGTCGTGGGCTTGTATTCCTGTATATAGCTTGTGCCAGGGAAACATTCACATAGCCTTGCATTTTTACTGTATCTGTATTGGATAAGTATCAGTAAAATGGTGAAATTGTCGAACGATTGCTGTCGAAAATGTCAAGAAAATGAATGGTTGTAATAAGAATAATGGCTGGGATGACCCATTTTGACATGATAGATTCCCTACGTTTGCAGCACGCGTACAGATTAAAGTAATCATTTCTGATTTAAACGGAAATATGAACCAGGCGTACGTACAAAAGTACGCATATGGAATCGTGGATCCATTTCCTGGAAGTGAACTTTTCACGATAAAACAGGTGTCTGACACTTGGGGATGGTTCACTAACTTCCGTTTACCTTTCGGATCAAACTTTCAATTTACTGCCCTTTGAAACGCGGGTTAAATCATTTCACTTTCAGTTCACAGTCAGTGTTTTGGATATACGCACATTAGGATACAAACAGATCGCAAAACCGCTTTACCCCGCACAAGCGGATCAGTTATGGTACGTGATTTGACCGGTTTACATGGTCCCAGTATACCATGTAACGCTATGTAATACTCATCAAGACGAGTGCGAGCGACAAAATAAGTCCAAATAAAACATATGTGTGTCTCCGGTAACATGCCGCTAAAAATTAGGGCTGGTATAGTAGGAGGGTTTTTTTAAATTTTCTTTTTGTTGGTTGCGATCGATAAAATACGGTAAATTTAGATATTTACTGATTTGTTTTTGAAAATGCGAAATAATGACTACAGTTGGCGGGGTTTTTTCAGGGTCGGTCGGGTTACGGGAAACGTACATTTTTTTATATTTGACCTGAACGGAAGCTCTACATTCTGATTACTTTGCATGGGTCTCCGTCAGGAACTTGCACTGTAATAGTGAACAGGTTTCTCGGTAAATTTAACCAAGTATGCTCAAAGTGCTCTATCTCAGGAGACCTGGTAAGAAGAAAGATCAGAAGCACAAATATTGTTTTTAGATTTAGTAACTTACATTTTGCGTTCAACAGATTATCAATAGGAGAGTCAATGGAAAGGAGAGCAAACAACACGAAGGAGTAAAATGTACATATAATAAATGAAGGTTCTGATGTACCGGACCCATCTGTGGAAAGTACATTCTAAATCGCTGGCAATCCCTGCTCTCTCCCGCTCTCTTTATCAATACGGCTAGTTTTTTTTTTCAATCGGGTTCGAACCCACAACATACGGCATCAGTCGCCTAGCGGAGAGGCCACAGAGAGAACCGCTCGGCTAAATCTCCACTCCCAAAAAGAGTGGTTCAATAGCCGGCTAAGTTGTTACATGCTCACTATCACAAATCGCACTTACAAACTTTATCGAGGCGAAGAAACGAATTTCATCGCTTTAACTGGGCGAACGATAACCTCGGGGACAATTCTGTCCACCAGCAGAGTTACCAACCCAGGGTAGAAAATACGGCTAGTTTCTTTTTAATATCATTTTCTAAGTCACTCTGGCATTGTACAACTTTTAAATTTCATAGAGAGTACTTTTAGAAAT
This sequence comes from Ptychodera flava, assembly GCF_041260155.1. Lineage (NCBI taxonomy): Eukaryota > Metazoa > Hemichordata > Enteropneusta > Ptychoderidae > Ptychodera > Ptychodera flava. Next base: position 18,714,612 of record NC_091940.1, on the reverse strand, counting down.
ATGACAATGAGAATTGTCACACACACTCTCTCTCTCTCTCTCTCTCTCTCTCTCTCTCTCTCTCTCTCTCTCTCTCTCTCTCTCTCTCTCTCTCTCATACGCTTTCACTTCTCGTCTAAGCTATAAACGTCACTTGCATCACCTACATTGCAGTTACATGCATATCAAACAACGAAATATTCAGCTGGTATTCTTTAGAGTTATATTTATAGATGTTGTAAATGTATTTTAATTATTCAGGTGGGTTTGACTAAGTGCCCTACAGCTAAGTAGTACATTGAGTCTTTAAAAATGAAATGAAACAACGGTTTTATTTACATGAACATCTGCTGTTACATATTTGGGATCAATTCATCTACTCATTTTGACAAAAACAGCTTTTACGCCTTGCAAGGTCGAATTCCGACTCTGTCTACACAAGGAAAACGATTGATGACGGTTATCTGCCACGGAAATCGACCCTTCGATGTTGTTATCGGTGAAGCGATGCTGTTTGACCTGTTGCTTACAATACAAATATACCACGGGTCTTTCTATAGCCATATGCTTTCGGAGTTACCATCACATGTACCCGAAGTGAGGGAAAGTAATTCGAAAACATGGCGGCAGTTGAAATTAAATGTTTGGGAGTGGTTTATTTGTGATGCAGAAGCATGCAAAAATGAGGGCATCTGCTTTGGTCGATGCATTGTTAAAATGTATACGTCCGATGTGCATTGTTAAAATGTATGCGGTCGTCGTCACAATATTCTGTATACTTACTTATTAATGCATTTACGCATTCATCAAACCGTCCAGTACGTAAAACGCATACTCATTCCTAACCCATTGACTCACTTTTTCACTCACTTGCTCTCAAATTATGTGCTTGCTTTGCTAATATGTATTAATTAATGGGAAGATTTAAACTCTATCAATCAAGTCGATGTTTCTGATGCTACATCGCTTTGCATCATAATTGTGTTATCTACACCTTCCTCAACCAATGCTGTTAGCAGAAATAACACTGAAAAAATATGCCAGTTATAGGCACTTCACATAGAATCGTCCAGACGGCCCGGGGAAAGATTAGCTTAACTGTTTAATATACACAAAAAGAGTGAACCCAAATGACCGTTACATAGCTATAATGGCGCGACGTCTATTTGACATCTGTTACCTTATAGGACGATCGATTGTTGTTATGAATAAAATACAAATGTGACATCACTTTTATAGTTTTAATCACAGAAATAAGTCCTTCAAGCGACGATAAAATCCTCGAAATATGCATTACAGCAAATCAAATTAGTACGTCCTTGCGACCCGAAAAGTCAGGCGAAGAAACATGAATGCACTGTTTACATAGTTTTGAGGACACTCATCTCGGAATAGCAACTCTAACAACCCGCACTAATCTGTACAATCCCATTACGTGACCAGGGTGCTCTGCTAAATGTAGTCTGTCATTGAAGTAGGTCAGACACGCCTACATTTGAATTTCAATGAGGTTAAGTTGTTCATCATCGAATAGCCGTAAAATTAATACATTTGAGAAATCACGTGTGATAAGTTGTCATGGTAAAATAGAATTCAAGGACAGTCCTTCAGGCTTTGATTTTTACCAAAATTTGTGTATCGTTTTCTGATCAAACGATTCTGGCGATATGCAAATGTAAAGTGTCGACCCTGGAATGGCGGATTAAAGGTTTACAGTCACCTGTAATCTAAATATGCCCATATATGGTCAAATGGGCGTTCCTTGGTATTCAAAATGCCCATGTGAGGGCGCTATTTTTAAAAAGCGGCCACCCGCTTAAAATCTGTGATTGGTTAGATTTTCTCTTTCCATGGTAACTGTGGCAAAATTGGAACAGGTGACAGTATACCTTTCATTTGTTTCGCTTTTCGAAGTTTATGAGTTTGCCGAAGTATCTTCATTCATTGAGTGACTTTCATCCTTTCCCCCGCCACCGCGCTTGTTTGGATATTTAGTTCGCACCATCTACAGTCTGTAACCTCCATAAATGTAATAATCCCCATAAATGTAATATTAACCACAATTGCCATAAAATCAACCACATAGGTAATAAAACAGTCAACCATTATTGTAACAGCCCGAATACATAAATTAATCATAAATGTAATAAAACTCTACAACAAATGTAATAAACTTTTACTTGTACGCGATCCTTGGCTTATTAATGTCCCGAGTAAATAATAAACTTTGATAAGAATATGTAATGTTATTGCATACTTTCCTGAAACTAGGTTTCCTTTCGAAGTCACAGAATAGAATACATTGAGGAGACAATGAGAAAACGGTGATATAAAGCAAGTGGAACAGCAGGTACAAACGCTAATGATTACTAAATAAGGAAACGTCAAAATAGCTCGTCAGCCAGTGATAGCCCATAAAGATTTCAACAGACGACTAAGAACAAAAAAACAGAGAAAAATACAAGCATATAACAGGAATGTATGATACAAAACATGTTGACGAGAACAACACTGTATATCATATATTTCAATTCAGTAAGCATAACACGAACACTATCTTGAACACAGTAGAACAAAATTAGACATCCTATAGCTTCCCCGGTGAAAGAACAAACTTCCACTAGGACAACATAGTAATACATACAATCTATCAATTATTCCACACATTTATCCACTGAAGGTGAATTCGAGGCGACTAATAAAGAAAGTATGACAAACTTTCGACACATAGCGTTGAAGGATCGTAGTATTCATATAGTCACTCCACTATGGAGTAGAGATTGCACTGACACGTAGATTACAGCTGTGTCTCGCCATGGCCAATCAGTTCTATACACAAAACAGCGAACGTAAAATACACTTACAAAATACACAAAATACACTAAACGCTAACAACCAAGATATGAACGATGTTTGGGGTTGCTTTCCCTTTATTACATAGATAAATATTTAAGGGCTAATTCTTTAATTGCGGTGATGATATAGATTTATTACATTTATGGTTGATAAGTATAACATTTTTCGGTGTTTTTATTAAATTTATGGTTACCATTTATTAGAATTATGGTTGATGTTTTTATTACATTGTTGATTTTTGTTACATTTATGGGGCGATATTACATTAATGGGTGCATTTTATCACAATTATGGTTGATGTTACATTTATGGAGATTATTACCTTTCAGAAGGTTACAGAAGTTTAGGCCAGGCAATCTTCGACTTCGTCCCTTGTGTAAGCTTACCATCGCGAGCCTGCCCAGACTGCGCGTTCAGCTTGCGTCACACCGCTGTCATACGCTCGTACAAGTTGTGATTCCGTCTTCGGCAAACAGAACTTGCGAGACTGCGCGTTTTATTTATATCAGATTCGGAAAATCTGACGTTCGTAGGGAGGGAGTTTTAGTATATTCGGAGGGGAATTCTATGAAGCTCCCTTGGAATAAGTGTAACCGCGTTTGGCAATAGAGGAAAATGCTATCAAGAAAATCATCATCAAGCATGGCATTTCGAAACCTTTGAAATTTCATTCAAAAATTGAAGCAAGATTACAACTTTTGTGTCTCACGGTATATGATTTCTGGACACCAAAAGTTCCCCTTTTTGCAATTAATAAAGAGGCAGCAAGTGTTCAGAGGAGAGGCTAGCCGGCTGCCTTGCAATACTCCTGCCACTGTGGACTCGTGCGGACGATGTGAATGTTTTATGCAAATAGCATAGGTATAGAACACAATTTTGTAACCTATACGCTTTGCCAGTATGGTCCATACTTAACAATCTTCTAGACTGATCAAGTTGACCTTGTGCTGGAGGACGCTATAAGCGTTTGGATGGTCAAAACTTTGCATCTCCAGTAAACAAATTTTGAATGTTTGTTTTACAACGTATTTATGTTTTGATGACGAAAAATAACCACTGCACAAAGCTTCATATAGACCTGTAGTATACAGACTTTAGAATCAACAACTGATCGCTCATACACGCTTTTAGTAACCTGGTCAGTTCAGAAAAAGACATAAACAAGTTACTTTTTTCTTGTGTATTCGAAGGCATCATATAGGATGGACAGAAATGCCATCCTGGCTCTATCTCAAATATTAAAAATGGTTAATATTGCTTCGTTGCGGTGCCGAAAAGTGGTCAATTAAGTACATTCATATCATTGAGATAGTTGGCGGTCGAAGTCAAAGTCAAAGTCCCTCAAGCTATCGTAATGCATCTTGAACAATCATAAAACGCTTGTTGTAACTGGTTTGATTTTTTTTACTTATCTCATTAAGATTTTGTCGTATATGTATAAGTATCAAGACTTTGTTGTGAGATGGAATGGGTTACTATCTGAATCTTTTCATTCAAAGAATGGGGTAAAACAGGGCGGCATTACGTCACCTTTCTTTTTCACCGTCTATTTGGATGATATCTGTAAGAATCTCTCCACACTTCCCTATGGATGCCTTATTGGTGACTATAAGGTGAATCATTTGATTTATGCTGACGATTTAGTTATTATTTCTACCGGAGCCTATGGCCAGCAGAAGCTTGTTGATATATGCGGTCATTATGGTGACAATCATTCAATATTTTTCAATGAGCAAAAGACAGTTTGTATGATATTTCAACCAAGTATTCGTAAGCTTAGACAAGTTCCAATTTATCTTAATGGTAAAATGCTTAATTATGTTAGTGTTTTATAAATACCTCGGTCACTTAATCGCTTGTGACCTTAGGGATAATGAGGACATTTAGGCTCAGACTCGGCAATTTTATGTTCGTGGCAATGCTATAATTCGTGATTTTAAATTCGCGTCTCTTTCTGTTAAATGTCACTTATTTTCTGTCTTTTGTGATATCCCTTATTGTTCTTACTTGTGGAGTACGTTTTCTTTATGTACGTTTAATGCAGTTAGACGAGCTTACTCCCATGTTTTTCGTAAGTTATCTGGTTTTAAACATTCTTTTATTCAGAGTAACAGTGCAATGTTTGTCAGTCTTTCGATTTTAACTTTTGATGAAATCCTTCGGAAAAAATCATTTAGTTTTCTGAGCAGACTCCATCTCTCAAGTAACCCGCTTGTGGTGAGTGTTTTATCTTTATCAGTGTTATCACAGAGTGGACTGTGGAGGATTTGGAGTAAGCGTATATTTTAAAATGTATTGTTGTTTTGCTATGGATTTTTATAATCTGAAATAAAGATATAATAATAATAATAACAAGGCAGTATTGCTGAAGGCAATGAGTACTTGGGCCAAGATAGAGTAATTTTGAGGACAATATATACTACTATTCAAATATGGTCTTGAATTTCCTCCTGTGAATTAGGCATTTGATTAACTGGTTATTAAACGAAGCAATGGCATGACAACGGCAAAATATGTCTAGCAACTTTTGTGGAGTTTGAGGCAGGGGTTCTTTATTTATAGTGAAATTGCTTAAACTCCTTAAATATTCAAATTACAGCAAATTTCTTTTGTTCTCGATGGTAGATGTCTAATATTTAGATGGGCATATTTAGATTTCTACCCTATAGTTATCCCTATATACCAAAAATCGGACATCCAGCTCTATTGGCTTGCTCAGAATTAGATATGCGAATAATTAATGAGGTACAATATGTGGTGTCATAAGGTGTCCCATCATACCAAATATGAAGGGTGTAGCACTTGTGGTTACTGAGTTGTGGACAAATATATATATTTGATGTCAAAGGTCATTGAGATCACGTGACATTTTGTCAAAATAATTGTATTGCTAAGTTATTCCTATATACCAAAAATCAGACCTCTAGCTCTATTGGCTCGCTCAAAATTAGATATGCGCATAATTAATAAGGTACAATATGTGGTGTCGTTAGGTGTCTTATCATACCAAATATGAAGGATGTAGCACTTGTGGTTACTGAGTTGTGGACAAATATATATATTTGAGGTCAAAGGTCATTGAGGTCACGTCACATTTTGTCATAATAATTGTATTGCTAAGTTATTCCTATATACCAAAAATCTGACCTCTAGCTCTATTGGCGCGCTCAAAATAAGATATGCGCATAATTAATGAGGTACAATATATGGTGTCATAAGGTGTCCTATCATACCAAATATGAAGGGTGTAGCACTTGTGGTTACTGAGTTGTGGACAAATATGTATATTTGATGTCAAAGGTCATTGAGGTCACTTGACGTTTTGTCAAACAAATTATATTGTTAACTTATCCCTATATACCAAAAATCTGACCTCTAGCTCTATTGGCTCGCTCAAAATTAGATATGCACATAATTAATGAGGTACAATATGTGGCGTCATAAGGTGTCCCATCATACCAAATATGAAAGGTTTAGCACTTGTGGTTACTGAGTTATGGACAATAATGTATATTTGAGGTCAAAGGTCACCAAGGTCACATGATATTTTGTCAACATGTCTGAGATATCTGCGTGAACCGATGGACTCACTGATGGACTCACGGACGGATATGACCCAATCTATAAGCCCCCTGGACTTTATCCGTGGGGACAAAAAACTGTGTCACTGCATCCTTTAGGGAATATGAATACGATGAGAAACTAAATTTTTATTTTTCTTGGCCTTATACATGAAAGTCTATGGAGAACTGCCTTATACATGGGAGTCTATGGAGGTGTAAACTAAAAAGTCCTCTAACACGGCCAAATTCGATCGCATTGTGAAACAAATCGACGTGCATCTGTATGGGGTTGGGTACTATTCTTGTGCAAAGTTTGAAAGAAATTGACAAGGGCATGTCTGAGATATCTGCGTGAACGGACGGACGGACAGACTGACATGACCAAACCTATAACTCCCCAGGACTTCGTCCGTGGGCACTAAAAACAACGCAACAGTTATTACAGCTACACCGGCGGTAGGTTCATATCCAGAGCCCCGTACGGTCTGCCGCCGTCGCTTGAAAACAATCTCATAAACCTGGCCATATGGGCAACTGTGTATGAGCAGCTGGATACTTGACTTCCCGGAGAAGGCGAGCTGTCACGTTCAAGCTCAGGATTATTTGTCGATCAAATTTCAGTAAATTTACCTTACCTAGATGAAATTTTGTCTATATGCTGAAATTTCGCCGAAGTTTGATAAAATTGCATCGATTTTTCAGGTTCATATCCGACATTTTTGAGTTTTGAGTGCAGACAGAAATAAGTTTTGAGGCAACATGGCTGCGACCCCATGTTGACCCCTAGCGAATACAAGAGAACTCGGCCAGTTGGAGAACTCGGCCAGTTACGAACTCGGCCAGTTGGAGAAGTCGGCCAGTGGGCGAACTCGGCCAGTACAGTATGCACCCAATTAGAATATGCTCCATAATAGTGTTTCTTTTTTTGAGGTCTCACTAAAGTTATATGCGAAAGCGATCTAAATGTCATTCATAAGATGGGCGCAAACTTCACAGATCACAGTTCAACGCACGTATGATATACACACATTGGGTAAAATTAAAGATGGCGGTGTATCGCGATCGTGGTAGCGAGTTTTGCAGCCTTCGTCATAGTTACACTTGAAGTTCGTTAAAAAGTCATAGGAGATGGTGAAGCAAATTAGTAAAGAGTCATCAAGCCATGGATTTTACTGAAGAAATGGCATAATGTTTGCGTGAACTTTAATACGGTACGCGCGCGATCTGCAGAAACACTGAGGCAGACCGTACATGTTTTGCAGGGTGGACAGGGGAGCTCTTCGACTTCGAGTTGTTTTCTGAATGTTCGTAGTAGTATTAAACTGACAAAATAACAAAAACTATGGTAGTAAAAAGTTAAAATTGTTTGGCATATTCAACTTTGAAGAGAATGCGTATGCAATCATATTGCTTTGTTGAGAGTGGCCGACTTCTCCTGGCCGACTTTTCCCACTGGCCGAGTTGGTCGGCACCGGCTCTGGCCGAGTTCGCAACTGGCCGACTTCTCCGGTTACCCCCCTAGCCCTGCGTACGATGCTATGTGCTACAGCTAACACACAGCATCGTACGCAGGGCTAGCGATAGAGTTGCCGACATCGACGGTTATTTACGAGAAGTGAATAAAAGACTGTCATTTTTGGAAGCGATCGAGTAGCTGGGGTAGGCTGGGATACGACTTGGGCCCAAGAACGCTGAATTTCGGCAGTAATTTGGCTTTTTACGTCAAGTCCCAAAATGGATTTGAAGTCACCGACCCTACGTACGCGTACGGGTCTTTGCAGGGCTGTGGTGAGCGGGGCGATTAGCTGTAGCGGAACACACAGCATCGTACGCAGAGCTAGTTGACCCCAAGTGAAAATGTGTTCGCGATCAAATCTACCTATATTTTTTTCAGAATTTTCGACAAAATCATTGCTTCTTACATCTTTTGTAAAATATAAAATATTAATATAAAAATGCGATGTGCCATGTCTCCAGATTTCTAAAATATCGTTCGTTGACCATTCGACGGAATACTCATTTCGCAAACTTGTGACGCAGTTGAAATTCAATACTGACCGCCAAATAATCTTAAATGAGACGAGATCATTCTAGACATTCTCCAAATTATCCAACCATTCGCGTTAGAGTTCAGCTCGCTTAGAGGATCATAACATTCTTCGGCCTTCGTTTAGATCGACCCTAATCTCTCCCATTTAGGAAATAAATACACAAGCTACCTTGACAAAACTTCGTGCACCATCCAGGACCAAACACACTACAAATCTGTCTTGACGTCATCATCTCCTTACATGGTAATCGGCATACCGTATTTTTTAGCAAAGGAGACACAGAATACGTCGGAGTATTCAGTTTCAAAACGTATTACATTGTGTGATGTTGTCAAAAAAAGGTAATGTTACTGCAGTGGTATAAATTACAAAACACAAAAGTTCAAATCAGTTTATTTTGGACTGGCTTTACCCAACATTTCATATTGTTTCTTATGCCAGATTTGACCACGTGCTTACTGGCGACCCCTTTACATGCAAATTTTGTGTCAAATGGTGTGTTCTCCTGGAAAAACAAACGTACGATTTCTATATGAAGGAGGCGAAATTTGCCCTCAAAACTCGAAACCACCCCTTTATGGGGTGTACCTAGCTATTTTGAACGAGCTTCTCGAATCTGCAGCTCTATTTCGAAATGATGGTCTGGTTTTCTCAGCTCAAGGATAAGTGTTCTCCATCGCTGTGGGCATTACTATTCTCAACTGGGGGTACAGTTTCCAGTCGTAATGTTTTTCATTGTGTCCGGGATATAAAACCTTTCCTTTTCACAATTTTACTTGGGTTAACACTAGTCCACATCTTGTCAGCGATTAAACATGTTTCAAGTTTAAATGTTAAATTCTGGTCTCGAGCCCTCTTGTTCGACCAAACTGAAATTACCCCTCCCACTTTGGCTCGTCCAGTGGCTGTAGCAAGGGTCGTGCCATCGCCTAGGAAACGGAGGGTGCATTAATTGTTGCATTTCGATGCACATTTTGATTATATTCAGAAGATTTTGTGGCAAAAACTCAGATAGAGAAGCATTAATATTCACATCTCACTTATTCAAGACTGGCTGAGAGCAGCACTTCCATTCAGTTAACATCATTACGCCATTTATTATGCCAAGAAAGATGAAGCCAAGGCATTTTGCCCTCCCTGGTCTCAGCCAGGAATGGTTATACCTTACAGAGTTTTTTCCCACGGAATGAAAACAAATGTACTTGGGCTGAGGCCCAAGTACAATAATATAGTAAGGCCAAAGTAATTAAATTCTTTGTTTTGCGTCCCCACCCGCTTAGTTTTTTAAGGTTTT